>NC_133648.1:36352656-36573242 GCF_009905375.1 Apium graveolens
TTTAGGTTCTTCATTTTTTTATACTGTATTTTTTACTAGTGTTCTAATTTTTAATAATGACCTACAGGTATTTTACAAAGCACATGAAATATTATTTAACTTCAATTTATTTCATAAAAATGAGTTATTTTGTTTTGTAAAATATATAGTTAGTATCAATTTTAAAGTTTTTTATTAAAAAAATAAAATTGTTCAGTTTTATAAAATTGGATCACATAAAATATTTTATATTAAATATTGATTTTAATGGAATAAAATTTAATTTTTCAAAAATGAATTTATGAAAATCCCTTAACTTACGAAATACAAATCTCATTTCAAGAAAAACAAATTAAAATAAAATTTCGTAAAAGGAAAGATACCAAAAATATTCAAGCATGATTTGATATCTTAAAAAATCATTTAGGATTATGTACTTTAAATTAAATCATATTTGTGAAGAAAAAAATAGATATTTAATATGAAAAATGCTAAAAATACTCAACATATAATATTTATAAATAACTTTGAAATCAATAATTAAAAACTTAAATTTAGAATGTACAACATATATAATATGAAAAATATACAAAATAAAAATAATAAAAATAATGAAACTAGATGCCTAGATGTGCATATGTAGAAGATGTCAGGTGGGATAGGTTTTTAACGTCCGTTACATGATATAGTGTTGTACACTTGTCATTATCTTACCCGCTTCCATCCCACCAAATTAATGGCTAAGATTTAGTTACTGAGTTACTCAAATAAAAAAGTTATCAGTTGATCCCTCCTCTCTCTTTTTATATATGAGGAAAAAAACGAATTCTAACCCTAGTCTAAATTAGAGTTATATTAAATTTAAAATTCATAAGTGTTGTTTAATTAAGGCTCACTTAATCATGTCATCCAACAAATTAATTTTAAATTTAATAATAGTAGATTTATTTATTCTATTAATTAAGTCTCATTCAATTAATAATAAGTAATTTCAAAATTACTTATATAACTCAAATCTGAATTTAAAATTAAATATTCTTCCAAGCATTCCTTGTGTCCTTTAAGTTATTATTACGTTAGGAATAATTTTAATATATTTAATTGGTGCATTATTTTTACGCAAGTAATAATAATTAAATCAATGATCCGATTAAATCTTTCCTGAATAATGTAAAATGTAATTATTCCTTTTAACCATTTATTATATATTAAACTAGAGGCATGTAATGTGTCATCTTCATCATAGTTTAATCCATGCTTCCTTGATTAATGAGCAGACTATCATATCAAATCAACATTTGAGCGTGATCACAGATTTCATAGTCTAGCTAAAAGAGAAGCCAATAATATCATTCCCAAAATTTGGAGGGCTAAATTCTTTGTAGATAATTCATATTTTCATACGATTCATAATGTACCGAGAGTATACTATTATCATCAACCTATCAAAGTTAACTTTTAATGTAATCAAAATACATTAATTCTCGTATAGAAATATAATGATTTCAAGTATAAGGACCATTACATCATTATCACTGTTAGAATTACCTATGACACTTCAAACATGTGGAATCTCACATTTGGTTTATCCAACACCGTGTACGTTTACATGTGCTTGGATTTTCGACTTTAATATCACTATATATATGATCAATGAGATTTGATTATCAATTAACAAACACACTAGTATTAGTACATTAATATTGTCTCATAATATTAATACTAGATTAGGGACCTTTAGGGTTGTTAGGTAATGAATACAACACAGGGGGTGAATGTGTTTTGGATATTTTTAAGGCTTTTTGAATGTTTGATACTTGATGAACAAAGCAGATTAGAAATGCAGTAACATTATATTAATTGAAATTAAATAGTGCACACAATATTATAAAACTCACTTAATTTTATATTAAAATCAAGCTAGTGTTTTGCTACAAATCATGGATTCTTTGTAAGTAAAGAACTCAGCTTCTTCCTTGAAAAAGTTGCAATAAAAAACTAGATCTTTTTTTTGATACAATTTTAAAAGAAAAGGACCATTGTTTACTTTATAGATTAGTAAACATAGGTTTACACAGCATGCAATAAGATGTACTAAACTCTACTTTAAGTTTTCTCTAAAGCTTTCCATTTCTAGCTTAGTGTATCTTTGCAAATCCTATGAATCTATGACTTTTCTTTGTTAGTTAATCTTGGCCTTTGATCTTGTACTCTCCAAGCTGCTTTTGTAGACTTTTCAATCTAAGTGATTAGATTATTTGTTGATTGATAATCCTGAATATTTAACTTGTCTTCATTCTGTACTTTGAGGTTCATATCAAGATCTACAGTTTGATCTATAGAGAACTGACATCTCGATAAGTATAATAGCTTATCGAGATCTTTTAGTTCTCTATAAGTGTTTTGACTTGTCGAGGTCTCTGAGTTTTCTATAAGTGAACTTGGCTAATGGAGGTCTCCAAAATTCTGCATGCGGAAATGACTTGTCGATATCTCTGAGATCTCTACAAACATATTGACTTAGCGATATCTCTGGGATCTCTAATGAGAAAATTGACTTGTCGATATCTCCAATCTTCATATCTTCATTTTGACCTTGTCGATATCTCTGAGTTCTCTAATGCAGAAATAACTTGTCGATATCTCAGAGATCTCTATATACATTTTGACTTGTAGATATCTCTGAGATCTCTAATTATTATTCGACTTGTCGATATCTCCAATCTTCATATCTTCATTTGGCTTGTCGATATCTCTGAGACTTCTCTATAAGCTGTTTTGGACTTCTCGATAAGTCATTCTAGAGTTCTTGAATGACTTCTCTATATGACTTGATCTGTGACTTGTAGATATCTTGACTTAAAACATTTTTCCTAAAACAGATTTATTCAACTCCAAGCTTCTTCACAATTTCTCTGAGGCATGATCTTCTTGATCTTCTTCCAGGGTTTATTCTTAGGCTTGAGACTGTTTACAGAAAAATACTCCAGTCTAATCTTTGACATTTTTACAAACTCAAGTAATACAATACAAAATATAAATTTAGATTATCATACAACTAATTCTTAGGGTTGTCAATTTGACTTAGTCTTGTTATAGTACAGGCATGTCTTGCACAACAATCTCCCCCAATTTGTGAGAAGACTGCTTATCACAAATTCATGCCTGATAACAAGACTAACCCCAAGTTACAATAAAACAATAAAGATTATATAAAAATTGACAGAGATACAAGTATAACTTTATACATTAATTGATTACATGAATTTGATAGGTACATTCATTACATGAAATCCTCATAGTCTGGCTCCTTTCTAATAAGGTCCTTAAGATTTACTAGCACTTGAAGTTCTTCTATAATTTCAGTACCTTTTAGAGCTTCCACAAGCTTGAGCCACTCATCTAATGAATAACCATTCAGGTAACCAGCTCTAAATCTTGAAAATCTGCCAACCTTTATATTCCGAAAGTGTCCATCCTTAGAAAGTCTGCTCATCCCTTTTGGATTGAGCTCATTTGATCTTTGTTCAAGTCTTGCAAGTTCTTCTGCATATTTTCTATCTTTTTCTTCCTTTTTAGCCTTTACTCTTGCATTTCTTTCATCCACTTCTCTCACCCATACACATAATACAGCCTTTCAGGCCCTTGTAATAGTATCCTTATCCTTCATCAAATTGATCACTCTTTTGAATTCTGTGGTTGAAAGTGTGTCCATTAAGTTGCTGCCAAGTAGAGTGAAAGTACCATCATCATAATATATCCTGATTTCTATATAGACTCTGACTATTTCTTAAGCTAGCTGTTGAAAGTACTCTTCATCTGTGATGCACCAATTTAGTGGCAGAAAATCAGATTGATCATAACAATTCCAGATAGCCCTTTCAGTAACTTGCAGTTTCTATGGTTTTCTTCCAACAGATTTGTAATGAGTTTTGACTGGTGGATTGAATTAGGGTAGGTTTGTGATTTTCTTCAAGGTGGATTGGCTGGATGTGATTGGTATTTGTTAGGGATTCAGGCATATAAACACAACAGAAAATCAAAAATTCGAATCCCTACCTCATGATCTATGTATAATGAACGGATGATTACGGAGAATAGGATCATGTATAACGACCCGTATATTTTTATTATTATTTAAATGTGTAATTACGGAATAAATAATTAAATAAAATATTTGGTGGGTTCAGTCAGTGGGTTATTACTCTGTCACTATGTGTATGTGATTACTAGTGTATGGAATTGAATTGCGTGGTTAATTAATGAATTGTATGATTTTGTATCGTTGTTAAAAATGGTTTTATTGCAGTTTTATTTCCATAAATACTTGGATTGCCTCTAAAATTGTTTTTATGACTTTATAATTTCAATAATTATTGTTATGACTTTATAAAATGGAGAAATCAATATTTCATTAATTATTTATTTATAAATTATTTTCTGAGTGTGTTTAATGGTACAATTCATATTTAATTATGGTAATCTTCAAAAATCATGAAACTTATATTTTATTAAGTTCGTATTATCCTGAGAATTTTAAAATTTATTTGGGAATTTTCGGAGTTAGTTTCACTCGCGCGTCGATTCGTTTAATTGATAAAAGCGGGTATAAATTACGTTTTAGAAATTATTTAAAAATTTCAAAATTTAAGTTTTTATAAACTCCGGGATATTTGTAACATTTTAAGACTATTTTCGTGATTTTCTGAATTTGTTTAAAGTGCAGCTCGGTTCGTTAATCGTAAAGTGCGACTATGGTGTGCGATCCAAAAATGGTTTACAAATTACAAAAATTTATTTTGTTAGCTTTTAATTATTTCGAGAATTTTAAAATTCATTTGGTAATTTTCGGGTTAATTTTACTCATAAGTTGTATCGTTAAAAAGAAATGCGGAACCGAACTGGAGTGCAGAGGAGTATGTGAACATTGTAATTACACGTGTTTTGTTTTTGGTTCATAACAGATACATGTGTTGATTCCTCAGAAGTGGGATATTTTTTTCATAAAAAAAATAGATAGAAACAATCACTCCCACCCCCTGTTCTTCTTCTCTTCCCCTCGATCTCTCTTTCTATCTCGCATCTCTTATCTCCCTCTCATTCTCTATCTCTCCCGAATCTCTTCTCTCCTTTCTTTTTCTCATTTCTCTCGACTGCTGGTGGTAAGTTCTGTCGCTGATTTCTGTGTTCTGTCCGCCATCGTCGTTTATCTGATTGCTTGTTGTTCGTGTTGAATTGAATCTTATATATATGTATATGCGTATATATGTGCTGGTATGTGATGGTATCTGTTGTCTGTTGTGTTCTATTTGGTTACCGCCAGACTAATTTCCGGCGAGGTGACCCTGTTGTAGGGGCGGCGCGTGTGCTTTGTCTCCCCTGTTCCGTTGTGTTCTTTAATTGTTTTTCCGTTTGGGGCGCGTGTTGCTCGTGCTTCTTGCTGAGCTGCAATTTTTATTAGTTTTAATTCTTTTCTGCAGGAAATCAATTGAGAAATGTTTGTGAAATAATTATTTTATGCAGGAAGATTATTATTGGATTAATCACTGAAAATTTGTATGGAAACCCGAAATTAATCGGGCATCGACAAATTTTTGCCGCCGTCGGCGATGAGCCTCGACGAGCCGACAGTGGACCGTGATGATATAATCTGAGTCCTACAATTACGAAAATAATAAAATATTAATAATAAATAAAAATAGGATATTAATGTAAGTTGTATCGGTGTTTGGATTAAGAATGTTGGATGGTAAACTGTAATGATTGGATTGTTGGTTTGTTGATTGTTGAGACGTCGAGTTATTCGACGGGTAGGCCGATAAACAGAGGAGGTGCTGCTCGAATTTTTGGAAATTAAATTCGAAAATGCGGGACGTACTCTGTAATTATCGGAACATCGAACAAGTATAAATAAGTATATACATATATCTTGTGCGAAACCTGAATGTATGTTGTGGTAAATATTCTATCAAAAATCCAGTAACCCTAATTTCGTAAAATGACAAGTATACGTATTTTTTAAAAATGAACACCAAACCGATTTCTCGAGAACGTGAACCCTGACTGTTGGGTGTGTTATTATATTGTAATAATATACATAAATACGAGTTGGGTTTGATTGTCGTTGGGTAGAATTAGTATCGAGGATATGTCAAGCATACCTAGACGTCTAACGTAGGGTATTTCGGCTCTCTAGATTCTAGTCGAATGACTCCAGAGTTGATGTCAAACTAAAGGTAACCTAGTGGATAGTCGACGAGCTCAGTAGGGTTTAAACCGAAGAACCTGAGTATTGAAGTCAAATCCAAGGTGATCTAGTGGTTAGACGATAAAGCCTGAGCGTCCAAGTCGGATCAGAATTGATCAGTAATAGTCGTAAAGCTCTGCAAGGCAAGTACCCCTGACCATTCTTTTATGGTTCAGTACGTATGAATAGCTAAATGTTTTATTCTCGTAATGCAACAAGAACGTTTTAAGTTGCATATCCCCTGTAGTTATAAATCACTGTTTTCAAATTGTTTTGAGGAAAAGTAACTTCTGAAAACACCTATCTCTAAACGTGATTTAAATGAAAAGAGTTTTGAATAATGTGCTGTGACATAATGGTTTTAAAAAGAGATAGGTGACAGTGATTTTGGAAACTGGATAAAGGGAATGTTCTAATCCACCTATGTCGTGGAAGGTTTTGATCCACCTATGTCGTGGAATTTTAGAAAGAAGAAAAAAAAAAGGGAATTCAGCTGATCTATTGGAGTTGTGTAAGAGGCCCGTTATTCGGTAACGGCCCAGCATGTGGTTGCGTAAGTGGCTAATTGGATTGGGCATTCTGTTTAACCGATTAGTCCGGCGTGGGGGAAAGACCTAACTAGTCTTTTCCCAAGTTGCAGAACACATTCTATTTCTGGATGGCCGTTAGTCGCTGTGCGGTGAGGGTAGACTGATCAGCTATCTTCACCCGTTAAACGTCCAATAGATTTGATTGATTCAGTTTTGAAATTGTTTAACAAATCAATGTGTTGAGACAGATGATTTTAGGTCCCCATAACGGGACAAATGGTTTTATGGTTCCTATAATGGAACGGAAGGTTTGAAAATGAAAATAGCATGCTGAAAAAATTGAACTTTGGTATTTATGCACAACACACAACTGATATTGTTGTTTCTCGGAGCATTCTAGTTTTAATATCCAATTATGAATGTTTACTTGTTTTCTAACGAGCTATGAATTCTGTTCCTATCACTGCTTTATTGAATTGTTTTTACTTGCTATTCATATAGTGGTACTGCTGAGCAATTGATTACTCACCCTTGCAGAATGTTTTATATATGTATTGCAGATGCCTAGGAGATTCTTGCGCGATAGTCAGGGCAGAGTTCCAGCTCCTTTCGTGTCAGGCTCCTCTGAGGTAGTTGTGTTCAGACCAGATGAGGTCTGTTGAGTTGTTGCATTAAATTAGTGGTCAGGATTGTGTAAGGTAATTTGGGTTGTGTTAGTTGAGTAACCTAAGTCATACTTAAACCTGGAAAAGGTCTTGGTAAAGGGATCGTAGTTATGTATTATTAATGAGTTAATCTGAATTATGTTTGTTATTATTGTTGTTGGTGACGTCAACTCCTGACCCCGGGGTTGAGGCCGTCATAGTTGGTATCAGAGCCACAGGTTTGAGTCCCTGATTTAGGTTATAGGTAGAGTCAAAAGAGTGCAGAAAGGTTCGTAGATAGATGTGAGTCATCAACTCAATCAGAGGAGTGAGTCTATGAGTTTAGTCAAGGGTTTCGGAAGCGTAACCCTAACATTTATCGAGGATTGACTGGAACTGCCCTAACCTAGAGTACGTTTCCTTCGCATAGGTATTATTAGTAATGTTCAATAGATATTTCTAGTTTTCCCTCGAAAACACGAGTCTGATTGCGAGGATTCAGCGTTGAGCGGGCCCTTGTTGTGTCAGCCGAGAAGACGCCAGCGTTATTCCTAAATATTACCTTTTCTATCTCAAGGAATGTTATTGGGCCGATTGTGTGATCTTCATGAGTTGAATAGTATGATAATAGTCGGTGGCGGCTATGATGGTCAAATTTTATAGTGAATGTGGATTAGAATGAGAGGTGGTATCTTTGAACCCTTATACTTCTTCCTGGAAGCGCATTTTTGTTTTCAGAGTCATTGTTTCTTATTCTATAAGTTATGAACCCGATGTAAGCTACTTAGGGTTCTGTTGATCTCATTACAAATCAGATCCACCCTTTCCTATTTATGAATTTTCTTTTTAACATTGTTTCTTCCCTCGGAAACTCTATTGGTTGATTGGGGCAAACAATGCATATGAGTTGACCATTTGTCTATATGACAGAATGGTCTGGTGGGACGCCACCGACTTATGTGTTGTGACCGTATGGTACTAAGACTGGCCATCTTATGTACTTGTATGGTTGCTCCCAGTCATACCTACATCTTCCTCACTGCTTTTTCTTATTCGATTCCCTCGAGCCGGAAATTTTATTGGATTTTCTATGGTAATGAATTTTTGCGAGTAGATGGTCCTTGTTATTGAAAGTAAGTAAGAGCGATTGTTGAAAAGAACGAGAGTCCTATATCAGGATATTATTTAAGAATAATGGTAATCGTGAGAGTTCAGGACCTAATGATGGAATTATAGCCTCAGGAAAAGTAAATCAATGGTTGATGGGTTACTTGCGGGTGACAAGAAATCATCCTTAGAAGAAGGGTTGGTTGGAACATGAACGATGGTGCTTAGTAGAGTCAGTGTCCCTTAAACTTGACTCAATTTATCGGCTTGTTCTACATAGTGTGTGACTAATATATTCCGCCAACTTTTGTGGTATGTTGGAGAAATTTAGCTGTTGTACCTGAGTAGTGATGGGAAGTTGGTTAGTTGCTGTTATATTGAGGAACCGTGCTATGGTATTTAGTTTCTTTGTATTTTAGATTTCCTAAACTGTTGTTGCATATGTTACTGTTATTGTTGCAATGATTACTAGTGTTGTTAATCTGGATTTCTTTTATAAATGGACCCCGATATTAAAGACTTGGGTACTGTGATTGTGCAGTATTTTCCTGATACAGGTGCACCGTTTAAACGGTGATACCTTTTGTCAAATAATTTTGTTATGTTTTGAATAAACTTATTTATATATTTCAGGAAGATGCCACCCAA
The DNA here is from genome assembly GCF_009905375.1 of Apium graveolens. Classification (NCBI taxonomy): domain Eukaryota; kingdom Viridiplantae; phylum Streptophyta; class Magnoliopsida; order Apiales; family Apiaceae; genus Apium; species Apium graveolens. The sequence goes on from NC_133648.1 coordinate 36,361,812, forward strand.
GAAATCTACCCAATCTAAAGAAAATAGTAGTAGTTTTACGGAGGGTCCAACTATAAATGAAATTCTAGACTTGTTGCGCCAGCAGCAGCAACAACAGTTGCAGTTAATCCAACAGGTTCAGCAGCAACAACTACTGTTGCAGCAGCAACAGCAAGGAGCAAATCAAAGTGCTAGTTTCAAATCTTTTCAGAATATTAACCCTCCTGAATTTAAAGGTGAACCTAATCCAGTAGCTGCTGGAGCATGGTTAAAAGAGATGGAGAAAGCTTTCAATCTTGTTCAAGTAAGTGAGAATCTTAAGACTGATTATGCGAGCTATTTCTTGAAAAATGAAGCAAATTACTGGTGGGAGTCAACCAGAGCGTTAGAAGGAGAAGGCCCTGTTCCATGGGCTAGGTTTACTGAGTTATTTTTGGAAAAGTATATTCCTGACTGTGTGAGGAATCAAATGGAGATTAAGTTTCTAGAACTGAAACAAGGTGACAGAAGTGTAGCTGAGTATAAGGCTAAGTTCACAGAGTTGGCTAGATTTGTACCAGATTATGTGTGCTCTGAAGCTCAGAAGGCAAGGAGGTTTCAACAAGGATTGAAGCCTGAAATTCGTAGTGGAGTGGTAGCATTACAACTCAAGATGTATCCTTCCGTAGTTCAGGCCACCTTAGTAATTGAATTTGATCAAAACTTAGCCGCTAGAGAAAAAGAAGATAAGAAGCGAAAGATTGATAATATGGAAGAAGCATCAGGTCAAGAAGGATCCAGTCAGAAGTCTCATAAAAAGGTCGGAAGGAGTAAGAATAAAGAATTTAGAGAGAAAAGTATTTCTTTAAATAGAATTAGTAACACCTCAACGAGCTCTAATCAGGCCAATTCGGTAAAGTCGCCAATATCGGAGTGTAAGAAATACGGTAAGAGGCATGGTGGAAGGTGTAAGGCAAATACAGAATGTTTTAGGTGTAGTCAGAAGGGACATTATGCGTCAGAATGTAAGGTGGAAAATCCAAGAGTCATCTGTTACAACTGTGGCAAGGTAGGGCATGTTGCCAAGAATTGTAGAAGTACTTCCCGAGATAGCATTGAAGGTAGTGCATCGGAAGGTTTGACGTCCAGTACAACCAAGGCTAAGACTTGTAATGTGATTAAAAGTTTAGCTGCTCAAGACCCTGATAAGGAACCAGGGAAATAATTGATTACCGGAAGAAGCAAACGATAATATCTACGGAAGCTAATATTAGGATAAGTATTCAAGGACATAAGCAAGAAGGTAAGGCGTAACTAGCGCATATAAGGGATATTAAGAAGGAAGCACCTAAGTTGGAAGAAATTCAGATAATAAGTGAAGTCCCAAAGGTTTTATCAAATGACTTACCAGCATAATCTTGGAGTATAAAATAGTTGGATTGGTGTTAAAAGCCAGTATCGTAAGACCCAGTAGGAATCAAGTAATTAGTAAAGGAAACTTCAGGATTGTGGGATGAAAGAATAATGAGACATGGTGCATCCCGTGTTGTGCACTGATGTTATTTATGGGAAAGAAGAATGGATGTATGAAGTTACGTGATGATTATCAGAAGTTAGAAAAGTTGACGAATAGGAATAAGTAACCCTGTATAGAATTGATTATTTATGAAAGGAACGAGTTGGTTCTTGGAGGAAGACCTAAGATCAGACTATTGTCAGCTAAAGGTAATCCTGAGGACATACCAAAGATTGCAATTAGAATGAGTTATGAGCGCTATAAGTTTTGGTGATAATAGGCGGAGTAATGAGTGTATCAGTTGTCTATAAGGAATTAAGGAATATGGTGTATCAGGAGTACTTGCATGGTATAATCGTATTTATTGATAACATCCTCGCCCATTTAAGGGCTAAGGAAGGCCAAGTTGAAAATCTAAAGAAATGCCGTAAAGGGTTGAACAGTAGCAATTGTATATTGAACCTTAAGAGTATAAAGTTCTGGTCAGGAGCCCGGTTGTTGAGTAAGTACCAACCAAGCAAGGTCCATTTAGGGACCGATGTCTTGAATAGCAGAGAAGAAATGAATATGGTTAAGATTACTGAGGAATTAATAGAAGAATTGGAAAGAGTGGAAGGTGAAGTTCGAATACCTGAAGGTAAGAAGAAGTGAAGATATGAGATTACCTTCCAGCCTTAATTGATGGGAATGAGTGAGAAGCGTTCAAATGTTTGGGAATTAAGTTAAAAGAGAGTACCATCTATCATCCGTAAATGAAGGGCCAAAGTGAAAAGATGATTCAGACAATATAGAATATGTTGAGAGTATATATATAATACGTTGTAAGTGTCAATGTTAAAGCTGATATGTTTCTGATTTGAATCAAGCCATTGATTAGGAGCCAACGGGCTCTCATCCAAATTTGTTCTGCATGAAATAATCGATCCAAATCCTAGATCGTTAAGAGTGAGTCCTTAGTAATGAATTTATGTCTATGGTGAGTATGCCTTAAATGAATCCTTGAGTCGAAGAGTCTACCTAGAAGTTAGAGTCGGAATTGCTTAACAAAAATCCTCACTTATTTAGTTAAGTCAGATTCCGAGGATATAATCTTTTTAATGGGGAAAGGATATAACGACCCGTATATTTTTATTATTATTTAAATGTGTAATAACGGAATAAATAAATAAATAAAATATTTATGTGGGTTCACTCAGTCGGTTATTACTCTGTCACTATGTGTATGTGATTACTAGTGTATGGAATTGAATTGCGTGGTTAATTAATGAATTGTATGATTTTGTATCGTTGTTAAAAATGGTGTTATTGCAGTTTTATTTCCATAAATACTTGGATTGCCTCTAAAATTGTTTTTATGACTTTATAATTTCAATAATTATTGTTATGACTTTATAAAATTGAGAAATCAATATTTCATTAATTATTTATTTATAAATGATTTTCTGAGTGTGTTTAATGGTACAATCCATATTTAATTATGGAAATCTTCAAAAATCATGAAACTTATATTTTATGAAGTTCGTATTATTCTGAGAATTTTAAAATTATTTTGGGAATTTTCGGAGTTAGTTTCACTCGCGTGTCGATTCGTTTAATTGATAAAAGCGGGTATAAATTGCATTTTCGAAATTGTTTAAAAATTTAAAAATTTATGTTTTTATAAACTCCGGGATATTTGTAACATTTTAAGACTATTTTCGTGATTTTCTGAATTTGTTTAAAGTGTAGCTCGGTTCGTTAATCGTAAAGTGCGACTATGGTGTGCGATCCAAAAATGGTTTAAAAATTACAAAAATTTTATTTTGTTAGTTTTTAATTATTTCGAGAATTTTGAAATTCATTTGGTAATTTTTGGGTTAATTTTACTCGTAAGTTGTATCATTAAAAAGAAATGCGGAACTGAACTGGAGTGCAGAGGAGTATGTGACCATTGTAATTACACGTGTTTTGTTTTTGGTTCATAAAAGATACACGTGTTGATTCCTCAGAAGTGGGATATTTTTTTCATAAAAAATATAAATAGAAACAATCACTCTCACCCCCTATTCTTCATCTCTTCCCCTCGATCTCTCTTTTTATCTCGCATCTCTTCTCTTCCTCTCATTCTCTATCTCTCCTGAATCTCTTCTCTCCTTTCTTTTTCTCCTTTCTCTCGACTGCTGGTGGTAAGTTCTTTCGCTGAATTCTGTGTTTTGTCCACCATCGTCATTTATCCGATTGCTTGATGTTCGTGTTGAATTGAATCTTATATATATGTATATGCGTATATATGTGCTGGTGTGTGATGGTATCTTCTGTCTGTTGTTTTCTATTTGGTTACCGCCGGACTAATTTCCGGCGAGGTGACCCTGTTGTTGGGGCGGTGCGTGTGCGTTGTCTCCCCTGTTCCGTTGTATTCTTTAATAGTTTTTCCGTTTGGGGCGCGTGTTGCGCGTGCTTCTTGCTGGGCTGCAATTTTTATTAGTTTTAATTCTTTTCTGCAGGAAATCAATTGAGAAATGTTTGTAAAATAATTATTTTATGCGGGAAGATGATTATTGGATTAATCGGTGAAAATTTGTATAGAAACCCGAAATTAATCGGGCACCGACAAATTTTTGCCGCCGTCGGCGATGAGCCGATGGTGGACCGTGATGATATAATCTAAGTCTTACAATTATGAAAATAATAAAATATTATTAATAAATAAAAATAGGATATTAAGGTAAGTTGTATCGGTGTTTGGATTACGAATGTTGGATGGTAACTGTAATGATTGGATTGTTGGTTTGTTGATTGTTGAGACGTCGAGTTGTTCGACGGGTAGGCCGATAAACAGAGGAGGTGCTGCCCGGATTTTTGGAAATTAAATTCGAAAATGCGGGACGTACTCTGTAATTATCGGAACGTCAAACGAGTATAAATAAGTATATACATATATCTTGTGCGAACCCTGATTGTATGTTGTGGTGAATTTTCTGTCAAAAATCTAGTAACCCTAATTTCGTAAAATGACAAGTATACGTATTTTCTAAAAACGAACACCAAACCGATTTCTCGAGAACGTGAACCATGATTGTTAGGTGTGTTATTGTATTGTAATAATATACATAATTACGAGTCGGGTTTGATTGTCGTTGGGTAGAATTAGTATCGAGGATATGTCAAGCATACCTAGACGTCTAACGTAGGGTATTTCGGCTCTATAGGTTCTAGTCGAATGACTCCAGAGTTGATGTCAAACTAAAGGTAACCTAGTGGATAGTCGACGAGCTCAGTAGGGTTTAAACCGAAGAACCAGAGTATTGAAGTCGAATCCAAGGTGATCTAGTGGTTAGACGATAAAGCCTGAGTGTCCAAGTCGTATCAGAATTGATCAGTATTAGTCGTAAAGCTCTGCAAGGCAAGAACCCCTGATCATTCTTTTATGGTTCAGTACGTATGAATAGCTAAATGTTTTATTCTCGTAATGGAACAGAAACATTTTAAGTTGCATATCCCCTGTAGTTATAAATCACTGTTTTCAAATTGTTTTGGGGAAAAGTAACTTCTGAAAACACCTATCTCTAAACGTGATTTAAATGAAAAGAGTTTTGAATAGTGTGCTGTGACGGAATAGTTTTAAAAAGAGATAGGTGATAGTGGTTTTGGAAACTGGATAAAGGGACTGTTTTAATCCACCTATGTCGTGGAAGGTTTTGATCCACCTATGTCGTGGAATTTCAGAAAGAGGAAAAAAAAGGGAATTCAGCTGATCTATTGGAGTTGCGTAAGAGGCCCGTTATTCGGTAACAGCTCAACATGTGGTTGCGTAAGTGGCTAACTGGATTGGGCATTCTGTTTAACCGATTAGTCCAGCGTGGGGGAAAGACCTAGCTAGTCTTTTCCCAAGTTCCGGAACACATTCTATTTCTGGATGGCCGCTAGTCGCTGTCCGGTGAGGGTAGACTGATCAGCTATCTTCACCCGTTAAATGTCTAATAGATTTGATTGATTCAATTTTGAAATTGTTTAACAAATCAATGTGTTGAGACAGATGATTTTAGGTCCCCGTAACGGGACAAATGGTTTTATGGTTCCTGTAATGGAACGAAAGGTTTGAAAATGAAAATAGCATGCTGAAAAAATTGAACTTTGGTATTTATGCACAGCACACAACTGATATTGTTGTTTCTCGGAGCATGCTAGTTTTAATATCCAGTTATGAATGTTTACTTATTTTCTAACGAGCTATGAATTATGTTCCTATGACTGCTTTATTGAATTATTTTTACTTGCTATTCATATAGTGGTACTGCTGAGCAATTGACTGCTCACCCTTGCAGAATGTTTTATATATGTATTGCAGATGCCTAGGAAATTCTTGCATAATAGTCAGGGCAGAGTTCCAGCTCCTTTCGTGTCAGGCTCCTCTGAGGTAGTTGTGTTCAGACCAGATGAGGTCTGTTGAGTTGTTGCATTAAATTAGTGGTCAGGATTGTGTAAGGTAATTTGGGTTATGTTAGTTGAGTAACCTAAGTCGTACTTAAACCTGAAAAAGGTCTTAGTAAAGGGGTCGTAGTTATGTATTATTAATGAGTTAATCTGAATTATGGTTGTTATTATTGTTGTTGGTGACGTCAACTCCTGACCCCGGGGTTGAGGCTGTCACATCATATACCTTAATAAAGCTTTCCTTCTGAATATGATGAACGTTCTACTCTTGATGAACCACAACAGTCCTTCCTGCCAAGATCTGCTCTCCAAAGGTATCCACACGAATGTACGATCGTCCAACAATCACCGGAGCCAGTACTGGCCGATTTGGTTGCCTTCATCTCTCTCTCTCTCTCTCTAGCCTCTCTAAGATGTAGAGCTCCTAGGGTTTTTCTCCAAAAACGTGATGCAACCACCAACCCTAAAATTATACATCTTGATGTATATATAGAGGAGAGAGGATTAAGGCTTAACCCTAAACCTAATGGGCTTCTAAAGGATCAATTCTGATTTTGGGTTTATAATATTATTAAATTTAAATTTTAATATATATACAATTAATCAAGTCTCACTTAATTAATTTAATAATTAAACTCGATTAATAATAATAAAATATTTAAATTCATAATTTAAATAATACTCCGTTTAAACGTTCTTTGTGTGTGACCCTTTATGTTATTATTATGTTGGCAATAATTTTATGTTCCGATAATAAAATTATAATCAATGAGTGGCATCTAATAATACATCATTGCTCCCAAGTAATAATAATAATTGGTGATTCAATTAAAGCTTTCATGAATAATGTACAAGGTAATATAATCCCTTTAACCTTATATTATAGATCAAACTCGAGGCATGCATTGTGTCATCCTCTGCAATGTTTAATCCTTTTTTCCTTGATCAATGAGTAAACTATTAAACAAATCACTATTTGAGCACAGCCATGCATTTTATAGTCTTACTCAATCAAGAGGCCAATAATATCACTCCTTTAAAATAAAGGAGGGCTAAATCCCATCTAGATCATTCATATTTCTCATACGATTCATAATATACCCAGTGTCTACTTGTATGATTACCCGATTAAGGATAGCTTTCAATAATATCAAAGTATATTAATTCTCGTATAGAAATATAATGATCTCAGGTTTAAGGACCAATACATCATTATCACTGTGAGATTATCTTATGACACATTAAACATGTAGTATCTCACAACGGGTTAATCCAGCACCATGTATTTAATACATGTGCCTGTGTTTTATATTTAATATCACCATACCTATGATCAATGAGATGTGATCATCAGTCAACAAACACACTATTCTCAACGTATATATTATAGTCCCTTAACAATAATACTTGACTAGGGACCTTTAGGAATATCAATTCTATTCTCATAATCTCATTTCTAAGTCATGTACTTAGAGATATAGATTTACATATCATATTCCAAGGACATTTATTAATCTAACATTTTATCGTAGAAAATAAAGATATAAAAAATTACTAAAGAATAATCCATAGAATCATAATTAAAAATCCAAATGTTTCATTATATAAACATAATACTGTTGTCTCTAGGGCACAAACACTAACAATCTCCCACTTGCACTAGAGCCAATCACCCATGTATCTAATACCCATGGAACTAGTATGACCTTCGTGCTTTTGCTGCGACAAAGCCTTAGTCAGTGGGTCTGAAACATTATCATCAATATGCACTTTACATATATGTATATCTCCTCTTTCATTAATCTCTCAAAGAAGGTGATATCTCCTAAGTATATGCTTTGCCCGTGAATGGGACCTTGGTTCTTTAGCCTACGCAATGGCTCTATTATTATCACAGTAAAGATCAACTGGATCTGTGATCGATGGAACCACACCAAGTCCCGTTATGAATTTCTGTATCCAAACAGCCTCCTTGGCTGCTTCACTGGCAGCAATATACCCAGCTTCCATTGTAGAATCAGCTACTATCGCTTGCTTTGAACTCTTCCAGCTTACAGCACCTCCATTAAGGATAAACATAAAACTTGACTGAGATACTGAATCGTCTCTGTCTGTCTGGAAGCTTGCGTCAGTGTAACCCTTTACAACCAGCTTCTCATCTCCGACGGATAACAAGGCTACCCGGCGGATAACAAGAGTAAACAAGTTGTATATTTAGTCTCTCAAGTTCTAAGTTGTAAAATACTTGTAAGCAGCTGTGTGCATACTTGTAAGCTTGCGTCAGTGTAACCCTTTACAACCAGCTTCTCATCTCCTCTTCAAGTACTTAAGAATATTCTTGACAGCTATCCAGTGACCCTCACCAGGATTAGACTGGTATCTGCTCATCATGCTCAGGGTATAAGAAACATCAAGACGAGTACATATTATCGTATACATTATCATCTAATAATTTAGGGCAGTTGTCTTTTGAGATCAATATCCCATGAGACATTGGGACATATCCTCTTTTTGCCTCTTGCATCCCAAAACAATGTAATACTTTATTAATGTATGTACTCTGACTTAGGCCGATTAATTTCCTTGATCTATCTCTATAGATCTTGATCCCTAATATATAGGTAGCATCGCCTAAGTCCTTCATGGAGAAACTATTTCCCAACCAAGTCTTAACAGTCTGTAGAGAAGGTATGTCATTCCCTATTAGTAATATGTCATCTACATATAGTACTAGGAATTCCACATGGCTACCACTAACCTTCTTGTAAACATATAGTTCATCTTCGTTTTGAACAAAGCCAAATTCTTTGACTGTTTCATCAAAACGATGATTCCATCTCCTTGAGGCTTGCTTCAATCCATAAATTGATCGAAGCAACTTACAGACCATCTTAGCAAATTTAGGATCGATAAAACCCTCACGTTGTATCATGTATACATCATCTTCAAAACTCCCATTTAAGAAAGAGGTTTTGACATCCATTTGCCAAATCTCATAGTCGTAGTAAGCAGCTATTGCTAGCAAAATCCTAATGGACTTGACCATAGCAACTGGTGAAAAAGTCTCATCATAGTCTATACCATGAATTTGTTTGAAACCTTTTGCCACTAGTCACGCTTTATAGGTCTGTACTTTACCATCCATGACAATTTTCTTCTTGAAAACCCACTTGCGCCCTATTGGTTTTGTAATATCTGGGATATTGCGTGTATTATCAATAAATGATTTTTATGTGATTATTATGTGATATTTGGTGAATTATCCAATAATTGGTGTGGATATGTGGATGCTTATATATGGTAAAGTATAAGTACGTTAATTTTATTATGACCAGAATAAAATATAGATAATTACGGTATTTTTCTGGTAATTTTTGGACTGTTATATAATTTTATATTAATTTATGAATTTATTATTTATTTTCTGAATAATTACAAAATTATTTTATAAAGCCGGGAATAGTCCAACCTCGACCGTTTTTACGTTTTTATAACCCGAAACTCTTCCGAAAACTCCTTCCTAACCAAATCTGGTAGTTTCGGACATTTTCTGTGTTTTGACATTTTCAATCCGGATTACGGTTCGATACGATAATCATTTCGGTGAATCATCAAAACCCGTATTCTCGAAAGACGGGATATTATTATATTATTTTCGTATAAAGTGTTTTATAAGAAGCCCGATTTGAATAATTATCCAGTACGAGTATCAAATTGTATCATTTTTGCAGTTATTTATCGGCTAAGTAGCTAATTTAACGATCCAAAATGAACCAATATTCCAAAAATATATATAGCCCTTTTTATCATTTTATTTTATTCGTATAATCACAATCAGTCAGTAAAACCCCGTAAAATACAGAGAAAACGTCGAATTCACGTCGCGTTCTTCATAATTAAACGTACAAACGAAGGCGTTATCGAACTCCGTTTCGGGCGTGCCATATATCAAATCAAAGCTTCACGTCGCGTTCTTCATAATCAAACGTACAAACGAAGGCGTTATCGAACTCTGTTTCGGGCGTGCCATATATCAAATCGAAGCTCTAGAAAGGCTCTTTCATAATTAATCATCCATTTAAGTGCAGAAACCAAGGAATTTTTCTTATTTAATTGTTTTATTTCGAATTATTTAAAGATTAGATTATGAAATTTTGTTCTTGATGTTGTTTGTGTGATTTGATGGCATAATCATGTAGATAATTTTCTCCTGATTAATTTGGTATGTTATATGTCAAAAATAGAGGTCAATAACATGGTGAAAATGGGGTTTGATTCTGTGAAATTCGAATTAGGGTTTATGAACTATGAATGTTCTTAATTGAATTTGGGGATTTCATTATTGTTGTTTGTTTAACGTTTTGTTGATTATGATTGAGTTTATCTGTTAATTTACAATCGTTTCATATATAGACCATGTTATTTGGATGACTATTTGGCGGATGTCGGAGTTGATCGGTGTTGCCGCCGGTTGCGTTCGACTTCTCGATGGAATGGGTGTTGCACCGATCGTTTCTGGCTATTGTTATTGTTATTGAGATGACTGGACTGTATTGATGGATTTTGGACTGAAATCAAGATTAACCCGAGCTGTTTTGGGAAAAATCGGAGCTTCGCTGGTTAACCGGCCGGTCACCGGAAACTGGGGAACACCGGTGGTGTTCTTCATTCAACCCGATCCATTTCCTGATCTAGCAACTCGTTTTTTTGAACCGGGTTTCGACCCGGTTATAATCCTTTAAAACCCAATTACAAATTCTAAAATCTGTTTTTGCAATCTTTTATTTAAAATTATTTTAAAATTCTATTTTATTTCTAAGAATTCATTTTTAAATTATAAAAATTTATATTTAATTCTGAAAAAATTATTTTTAATTTGCAATTAAATCCTAATTATTTAATTAATTATCTTTAGTTGGTAATTAATTATTTAGTTAGTCAATTAATTTAAATATTAATTGATTAATTAATTTAATTAGTTATTAATTAATTTTAATTGATTATTTAATTAGATTTAATTATTTATTTGGTTTTAAAAATACCGAAAAATAGTTTCGAGCTTTAAAATATTATTTTAAATTATTTTCAAGGCTCGATGATTAATATATAATTATTTTAAAGCCAGATTCGGGTTTTCGAACCCTATTATTTAATTATAAAATGATTCGGAGTCCCGTTTAAATTCCGAAAAATGTTCAAAAATTCATATTATATACCTGAAAAATCATTTTAACCCCGAACCTTCTTTGAAAAAATTATTTTGATCGAATATCGTACGTGTTATATGCTACGTGCTAACTGATTGATGTATTATATGCCTATGTGGTTATGGTTTGACTGTTTTTGTCATAACTTTCAATCCGTAAATCGGATTTGGGTAAAACGAAGGGTAGATAAAAGCTTATAACGTCTATGTGACGATTAAAATAATATGAGTTTAAATATTGATAGATACTTGTGATGACTAGCAGAGAAAACGAGGTATAGAAAAGAAAGCCAGTTATCAGAAAATAGAACTGAAGCATAGAAAGAGAAGGAAGGTGGTTGATGCGTAAAACTGTTAAATGAGTACAAGTAAAGTGGAAATCATCTGTGATAAGGCAAGTACTTCTGAACCTTCTTCAAGATATATTGAAAATATTTTCGAACTATCTCATAACATGTCGCTATTATCAAAATAACTCATGTTTGATATTGCAAGCGCTTTAAACTATTTAACCTTGATCTTGAGCCATAAGCCTTATTCTTCATAAACATTGATCGCTGAATTCTCAGATACGATCCAAACACATACGCTACCACTCCATAAAATACATAGCTACCACATACCGATTTCTGATATTGAATTACTTGACATACCCACCCTTATTCCTTGTTTAACAGAAGACCAATCCTTTGAACCCTTGAACCCTTGGTCTTCTACTTTCTGATTCTTTCCTTGATTTAAAGCCAAACTTTTTGAATACTTTATTATACCTTCATGGTACTGTGAATCACCCTATGCTTCAAGATAAATGTTGCTTATTACCCAGCTTGTTGAATTTCATTGGTTATCATATTGAATTGTTTTAGAATTGGTTGGTTTTATAAATGTGGACAAGATTCGTGGTTAGACCAGATTCGTGGTCATAATAGGCCAATGCATGCCCTGGATCCAGTATATAGAGGAAAGCTGGGAGCCTTGCTCGAGGTTAGTGCGTGTCTGATCAGCAGCCTAACCTTGGTTTTTAAAATGAAAAGTGAATATCCAATTCTAATCATTGCTTATTTAGAAACTTGATTCTTTTGAATCACTTCAACTGATTATTATTTAACCTCAATTGTTACTATTATTACTTGCTGAGCTAGTTATCTCACTCTTGCAAATATTTTTATGTTTTCAACAGTTAAAAAGGAAATGATTGGTAACGAGGATTCCCTGTCCAGTGTGCGAGCTATGGTTTCCGGTTAATTTGGATTCGAGCTAGCAGGAGCTTTATATTGTAAATGAGTTAGGTAAGATTGTAAGAACGATATCATTATGGATTGGTACGATGTAATAAAAGATAAGTTTATGGCTTGTTTTTATGCTTTAACCTATTGCGATCCGTGGTTGTGTAAAGAAAGGTTACTGTATATAATATCTTATATACAGGTTTATATATTATGTGTGTGTGTGTTGTGAACCCCAAACTTCTGACCCGGGTTTGGAGGGCATTACAGGTTTTACCCCTTCAGGTGGATCAACTAAACTCCATACTTTATTTTGATACATGGATTCCATTTCGGATTTCATGGCATCTAGCCATCTCTCGGAGTCTGTACAATTCATAGTATCTTGGTAGGTAAGAGGATCAGCATTGTCTATAAGCATTACATCATCATCTTGAGTCAAGAGAAATCCATAATATCTCTCTGGCTCATGACGATAACTACTAGATCTACGAACAACCTGTGTTTCCGGAGCAGGAATATCTTGATGTTCTTCTTGTCCATTTTATAACTCTGGTTCAATGTTATTTTGTACAACTCGATCTTTAGAGAGATTTATAGTCCTCCCACCGATTTTCTTGGAAAGTAACTCTCTTTCAAGAAATACTGCGGTTCGAGCAACAAACACTTTGTTCTCGGTAGGATTATAGAAACTATACCCTTTAGTTTCTTCAGGATATCCCACAAAATTATATGTATCTGATTTTGGTCTCAGTGTAATATCCGGGATATATCATATAATTATTTTTGCTATTAAATAATTATTATGTGTGTTCAGTATCTATTCTGTGAATTAACTGTTAGGTGTTATTTGTATTTGAATATTCAAAAATAGTATTAATTGAGTATTTCAATTTTTATATGTCCAAAATAAAATATAGATAATTGTCATATCTTCCTAATTATTATTATGTTGATTTATGAATTTATATGAATCATATGAAATTTATAAAATCTTTTTCCGAGTATTTAAAATCTATTTTATAAAAACGGGAACCAACCGACATCAACCGTTGTTACGTTTTTGGAACCCGAAACTCTTCCGAGAACTCCTTCCTAATCTAATTGTAATATTCCGAGCATTTTCCATGTTTCGACTTTTTCGATCCGGCGTACGGTTTGTCTTGCGCGGGTCCCGACGCAACATTTTCGATACAATATTCGTTTCGGTAAATCAATAAAACCCGTATTTTCGATAAACGGGAGCTTTTTATTAAACTATCACAATTATCACTTCCTAATACGTGTAACCAGGCGCTGAGACCAAGACCGCAGTACAAATTGTACTGATTTGGATAATTATCCCGAAAACCGATACCGTTTGGATCAGTTTTTACAAATAAACGTACCGTTTTATATCCGGAATGATCCAGCGGGATACTAATTTCCCGTAAATATAAATAGCCTTTTACCGTATTTTATTTCGTATCAAAATTATTTGCAGACAGGTAATTATATAATTTTACAGAGAAAAATCATATATTCATAAACCTTTCTGAGAATCAAACCACAAATTCAAGGTGTTAGTGAAATCCGTTTGGAAAGTTGGAGTAACCAATTTGAAGGTCTCAAGGAGTACTATCAGATTCCAGGACCTGTTTTACTGCAGAATCAAAGGTTGATTTTATATAAATTTAATTATTTTCGAATTATTTTTATAAAAAATATGAATTTTTGTTCGGATGATTGTTTGTATGATTTGATGATTGCATGTGGTAGAGCTTGTTTTCCTGATGATTTTGATATATTATACGTCTGATTTGGAGTTCAATAACATGCTCAAAAGTAGGTTTAATTTTCGAATTTCAAAATTAGGGTTTATAGCCCGTATGAATGTTTTCAATTGAAATTTGGGGGTTTTTGATTCAAGGGTTATTAGCTGTTAATTTATAGTGGGTTGTGTTCCTTATGAAATTTGCAATCGATTGGTATATAGCTCGTTAACAGAGGATTAATGGATCGAAGGGAGTTGTGTTTTGAAAGTTTTCGATGTTCGCCGGAAACCGGCGATGTTCTTGGCCAATTTCCGGCCAGAACAGAGATGATTATTGAGCTTTGATTGCACGAATAAGTTGATGGTAACCTATAGATTTAATCTGGACAGTTTGGTGGCCTGAGGTGGCCGGAATCGTGTTCTCCGGCCACACTCCGGTGAATCGACGGCTGGGCTGGCAAAATTGCAAACAGGCCCCTGTAGTTTGGAGATGATGAAGTTTAATCCCTGTAGTTTGTAAAGTTTTCAAAAATAGGATTCCTGTTTATAAAATGTTTAAAAATCATATTTCTTATTTATTTTTATTATAAAAATTCATTTTTAAATTCTGAAAATTCTAAAAATTAGAATTTTAATTCTGAAAATTATTTTTAATTCAAAAATAAATCTGAATTAATTAGTTAATTGATTTCAGTTGATTTTTAATTGATTAATTGGTAAATTAATTCAAAAATGAATTGATTAATTGATTTAATTAATTATTAATTGATTTTAATTAATTATTTAATTAGATTTAATTATTTAAAAATGATTTAAAAATTGCGAAAAATAGTTTCGAGCTTTAAAATATTATTCTAAATTATTTTCAAGGCTCGATAATTATTACAAAATTATTTCGGAGCCAGAATTGGCCAACCGAACCCTGTTTATTAACCCGAAATTGATCCAACGACCCGTATTAATTCTGAAAAATACTTTAAAAATCATTTTAAATACCCGAAAGCATATTTATGACCCGAGACTTCTTTATAAATGATATGTCATTGATTATGTGATGTATTATGTGTTATACGTGACTTGTTGATTGACTATCGGTCTATATATTCGGTGTTTACTTGGTTATTACATAACTTTCAATCCGTTAATCGGATTTGGGTGAAACGATGGGTAGATAGAAGTATGTGTTGAATATAATCCTA
This sequence comes from Apium graveolens, assembly GCF_009905375.1. Lineage (NCBI taxonomy): Eukaryota > Viridiplantae > Streptophyta > Magnoliopsida > Apiales > Apiaceae > Apium > Apium graveolens. The sequence continues at coordinate 36,377,083 of NC_133648.1, forward strand.
TGAGTTGATGATTGATAGATGCTTATAATATGTGAGCAGAAGAGGCAAGACGTAGGAAAGGGAAACAGGTAGTTGAGGAGTAAAACGATTGTGATTGGAAGCGAGTGCAAGATAGTAAGCTAATACCAGGCAAGTGTTCTGAACTTTCTCGAGATATTGTAGTACTTGATAGTCTTGTTGACATTGCAAGTGCTTTGAAGCACAGAAACCTAAACCCTGATTTCAGTTATTGTTCTTGAGCCATGAACCATATTCTTTCTAAGCCATTGATTATTGTATACCCAAACACGAACCACAAATCTACGATACTACTCCACAAATACATACAAACTAAATACCAGACACTGAACTGAATTATTATATACTCAACCCATGGTATCTTATGCTTTGAAAGACCAAATTCTTGAAACCCTGAAACATTGATTCCTTTGTTATCCAATTCTTTCATTACCCAACATCCAAGCCTTGAAAGCACCTTGTTGATCCGCACAAGGGTTGAAACCCTTTCATTGTTAAACACTTACTGTTGTTAATGATTCTGATTATTGTTTATTATTGTTTAATTTTGTTATTATGTTAGAATTGGATTGTTTTTATAAAATTGTGGACCAGATTCGTGGTCAGACCATATAATGGTCAAGTTATGCTAATGTGTGCCTTGGATCCAGTAGTTAGAGCAATGTTGTGTGCTTTGCTCGGGGTTAGTGCGTGACTGATCAGCAGCCTAACCTTGGTTTTAAAATAAAAATATAGTATCCAATTCTAAATCATAATCCATTGTTCACTTGATATCATAACCATATTCACTTGATGATCATTATTCTCAGTTTTGTCATTGTGACTTGTTAAGCTAGTTAGCTCATTTGTGCGATGTTGTTTATACTCTTTCCAGTTAAGAAGGAACCTGTTGGTAGCAAGGATCCCCAGTCCAGTACGAGAGCTAGGGATTAAGGCTGTTGAAGCTGAGCTAGTAGGCTTCTTTTGGAATAATGTAAATTTGTAAAAGTTTGTAATATGTTTAATACTCAGTTTGAGTTTGAATGGTTGGGATTTAATCGGTATGTAATATGTTAGTGTGTTTGGCTTGTGTCCATACTTTAACCTATTGTGATCCGTGGTGGTTGGTAAGTAGGGTCATTGCATATTATTATTATCTTTAGTATTGTTATAAGCAGGTTATAAATAAGGTGTGTGTCTGGACCCCAAACTTCTGACCCGGGTTTGGAGGGCGCCACACTCAGCTTGTCAGACATCAAGCATTTCACAAACGCTATATTTTCATAAAAGATGTGTTGTGACGTTTCTCAGTCCATATCTCATATGGCGTCTTTTGAACCGATTTAGTTGGAACTCGGTTTAGTGTATATGCAGCTGTTTCTAGAGCATAACCACAGAAACTTATTGGAAGATCTGCTAGACTCATCATTGATCGCACCATGTCCAACAAGGTACGATTTCTACTCTCAGAAACTCCATTCCCTTGAGGCGTTCCAGGAGAAGTAAGCTGTGATACGATACCACGCTCCTTCAAGAAACCTTTAAACTCGAGGCTTAAGTATTCTCCTCCATGATCTGATCGTAGAACTTAAATACTTTCCCCTGTTCGCTTTTCCACTTCAGCCTTGTATTCTTTGAACTTTTCAAAAGAATCAAATTTGTTCTTCAAAAGATACACATATCCATATCTACTGAAATCATCAGTAAATGTAATGAAGTAGTTAAAGCCACCTCTTTCCATTGTACGTATTGGACGACATACATCACTATGTATAAGTCCTAATCGTTCGGTGGCCCTTTCATATTGTCCGGTAAAAGGAGCTTTAGCCATTTTTCCAATGAGACAAGATTTGCATTCTTCGTATGATTCAAAATCAAACTTATCCAAGTAACCATCTTAATGTAATTTGGAAATGCGTTTCTCATTTATGTGACCTAAACGATAATACCAAAGGTATGTTTGATTTGAGTCTTTCATCTTAATACGTTTATTATCATTATTTATGTTATAGACATGAGTATCTAAATCAAGAACATATAAACCATTAAACAAACATGCAACCCCATAGGTAACATCACTGAATGAAAAGAAACAACTATTGTTCTGAATCAAAAATGAAAAACCTTTCTTGTCCAAACAAGAAACCGAAATAATATTTCTACAAATCGTAGGCACGTAAAAATAGTTATCTAGTTCTAAAACAAGCCCAGTGGGCAATGATAAACGATAAGTCCCTACAACTAAAGCAATAACCTTTGCTCCATTTCCAACTCATAGGTCGACTTCTCCCTTCGTCAATGTCTTACTTCCCTGTAGTTCCTGCACATTTATACAAATGTGAGAACCACATCTAGTATCTAATACCCAAGATGTAGAAGTAGACAAGTTGACTTCTATAACATAAATACCTGAATTAGAAGTAGCAATAACAGCCTTCTTCTTCTTTAGATCCTCCAAATAAGCATGACAGTTCCTTTTCTAATGACCTGGTTTCTTGTAATAGTGATAACCTTTGGAACACCACCTTTAGGCTTCAAAGCCTTGGTCAGAACAGGTTTCAGATTGGCATTAGATTTAGATCCCGTCTTCCTCTTACCATTTCATTTACCCTTTCCTTTGGCCTTCCCCTTATTCACCATCAGCATGGGAGCAGGGGACGCCTTCTGAACGTTGGTCTCAGCAGTTTTTAACATAGCCAACAATTCGGTGGGGTTCTTGTCTATCTTATTCATATTGTAATTCATCACAAATTGAGAATAACTGTTGTTTAAAGATTGTAAAATAAGATCAATATGGTGCTCCATAGCAATTGGGGCACCCAACTTGGCAAGGTATTCCATATACCCTATCATTCTTAGAACATGCGGTCCAACGGGATCACGTTCTTCCTGCTTACATGCATGCAATGATTTGAAAGTATCAAACCTCTCCTGACGAGCCTGACCTTCAAATATACGTTTAAGGTGCTCAATCATATCATAAGAATCCATATTCTCATGTTGTTTCTGAAGTTCAGCACTCATGGTCGCTAACATGAGACATTGAACATCCGTGTCATCATCGATATGTTTTTAATAAACATTATGTTGAGCACGGGATGCTCCTTCAGGGAGAGGTGTAGGGCAAGGGATATCATTTACATAGAGCTTGCGCTCTTGTTTGAGGACAATCCTCAAGTTCCTTTACCAGTCAAGGAAGTTTGTTTCCCGTCAGCTTGTCCTTCTCAAGGAATGATCGCACAGAGAAGTTGCTTGAATTGTTTGCCATTTTGATATCTATAATGTTTAAGTGGATAAGATAAATTAGTCTATAGATGATTATTAAATTATGTTCAAGTGATTATTTATATATATTCAAAATATATATATCTCCCACTATTTTAATCAAATTAATAGCCCTAACTATTAATTCGAAAAGAATATCTTCTATATACTTTCTAGTGAGCCAATATCCAAATTTCACAATGTTTTAGTTCAGCTTTGGCTTTACTCCTAAAACATGATTCAATAAGGTAGACAACATTTGTCAATTATATCAACTATATAACTCTTGGATAGTTTAGTGGAACAACAAGTATTCGTATTTATCCAATAAATCTCACCAAACTCTATGCCTCTAAGTTCACAATCCTATTGCGGTAACTTAGTTAAGTCAAACCCAAAGGTCTAAAAAGTATCATATACTTCAACAGGCCGTCCCACGATAGATGGGAGTACTTCACTCTGGCGAACCCACTCCTTATCGATCTAGGGGTTAATATATTGGACATATTGGAAGGCATCTAAACAACTTAATATAAAAATTAGGATTTTGTTAGTATTATAACGATCATGATCCCATCATAAAGAGATTCCCAATGTTTCCTTGAATAAAATACTTCAAATCAAGACTCGTCAAAGGTTTGATTTCCAGGTTTTGGAGGAGTCACACCGGTCTCGTTTAAAACCCACAGCCTTACAAGTTCAATGAACCCGTTGTTGACAAAATCGCCCCATGTCGGAAATAAAGAAGATTCGTATTTCATTCCGTATTTCATAAACACGAGAATCTCATAATCGTTTGTTAATTTTATAATCTTGAGTTGTTATAGATTTTATCTTGTTTAGCAGGCATGGCATGGGTGGCGTATCTAATACATACATTCATGCATTATTAATCTAATTAAAGCATTCATTATTAACTATTCTATACATATATTCATACATCAATATGTAAAGTGAAGTACGTAAACGTGCTTGGTTATGGCCTTTATCCTATATGATCCTTTCAAGCTAATGAAAGGATCGAGGTCAATCTATAGTGAATAATATAAATACAATTACAATTACAAGTCTTCATTCTTCGTCTCGATAGTTGCTTCTCCTCTTGGATCATGCCTTCTTGAAGTACATTACCATAAACAACCTATACTAATGTATTTACATAAGAAAACTCGAGTTACATTCGAGGTTAAATAATTACAAGAATAATAAAAATGACATGCAAGTCGTATTTATAAAACCAAAACAATAAATTTAATCTAAAGGTCTTAAGGCCATAACTAGCACCATGCTCAAGTAAAAAAATAAAGAACTTGAGAAAAACAAAATATAGCGAGGGTCCGGGGGTGGCAGCCCCCAGGCGGGGTCCGGGGGCGGCAGCCCCCGGTTGGGGTCGAGCTGCCAGGTCAGTTCAAAAGAGAAATTTTTAATTTTGGAAGATCAGTCTAGTACAGAAATCTCAATTTCGGGACTAAAGATCATATCTTTAACCAGCCTCTGCCACTACTGCATCAAATGCAGTTTCAATGGATAATTCACTAATCCATCAACGGATAATACAAAGCCATCAACGGATATATCGATTAACGGATAAATCAAAGCCATCAATGGATAACTCAAAGCCATCAATGGATAAATCAAAGCTATTAACAGGTAAATTCATCAACGGATAAATCTATCAACGGATAAATCTATCAATGGATAAATCCATCAACGGATAAATCCATCAACGGATAAATTCATAAACGAATAAATCCATCAACGAATAACTCCTTCAACGGATAATCAGTTCTGTGCATCAACGGAAGACCAGTCTAGTACAAAAATCTCAATTTCAGAACTACAGATCATATCTGAACCAGTCTCTACCCCTACTTCATCATATGCAGTTACAGAAGTATGTATCACATAGACACTAATCATTCCCCGTGGAACAGATCATGTCAATACACCATCTGTCCAACAGTTTAGATTACTATCTTAAACCAGATATCATGCATAACATACAGATTGTATACTAATCAGTCATGGCATAATATAACGTGCTAGTATCATCATATACGTAAACATCACGTGAATATACAGAAAGCTCTACATAACAGTTCGATCATAAATCAACATAACAGCATGCATATAAAATCTCACACATAAACTGTATCATATACATACATGGCAGATCTTATTCATGCTTATTATATTGAAAAATTGTGAAACACGTAACCAAATCATCCCATTATACACATAGCTCTGATACCAGTGTTGGGGATTCGGGCATACAAACGCAGCGGAAAATCAAAAATTCGAATCCCTACATCAGGATCTATGTATAATGAACTAATGATTATGAATAATAGGATCATGTACCTTAATAAAGCTTTCCTTCTGAATATTATGAACGTTCTGATCTTGATGAACCACAACAGCCTCCTTGCAAAGATCTGCTCTCCAAAGGTATCCACACAAACATATGATCGTCCAACAATCACCGGAGCCGGTACTAGCCGATTTGGTTGCCTTCGTCTCTCTCTCTCTCTCTCTCTCTCTCTCTCTCTCTCTCTCTCTCTCTCTCTCTCTCTCTCTCTTTCTAGCCTCTCTAAGATGTAGAGCTGCTAGGTTTTTTCTCCAAAAATGTGATGCAACCACCAACCCTAAAATCATACATCTTAATATATATATAGAGGAGAGAGAGGATTAAGGCTTAACCCTAGACCTAATGGGCTTCTAAAAGACCCATTCTGATTTTGGGTTTATATTATTATTAAATTTGAATTCTAATATATGTACAATTAATCAAGTCTCACTTAATTAATGTAATAATTAAACTCGATTAATAATAATAAAAGATTTAAATTCATAATTTAAATAATACTTCGTTTAAACGTTCTTTGTGTGTGACCCTTAGGTTATTATTACGTTGGCAATAATTTTATTTTCCAATAATAAAATTATAAATAATGAGTGGAATCTAGTAATACATCATTGCTCCTAAGTAATAATAATAATTGGTGATTCAATTAAACATTTCGTGAATAATGTACAATATAATATAATCCCTTTAGCCTTATATTATAGATCAAACTCGAGGCATGCATTGTGTCATCCTCTGCAAACGTTTAATCCTTCTTTCCTTGATCAATGAGTAAACTATTAAACAAATCACTATTTCAGAACGACCATGCATTTTCTAGTCTTACTCAATCAAGAGGCTAATAATATCACTCCTTTAAAATAAAGGAGGGCTAAATCCCATCTAAATCATTCATATTTCTCATACGATTCATAATATACCTAATGTCTACTTTTATGATTACTCGGTTAAGGATAAATTTCAATAATATCAAAGTATATTAATTCTCGTATAGAAATATAATGATTTCTGGTTTAAGGACCAATACATCATTATCACTGTGAGATTAACTTATGAGATATTAAACATGTAGTATCTCACAACGGGTCAATCCAGCACCATGTATTTAATACATGTGCCTGTGTTTTGACTTTAGTGTCACCATAACTATGATCAATGAGATGTGATCATCAGTCAACAAACACACTAGTTTCAACGTATTTATTATAGTCCCTTAACAATAATACTTGAATAGAGACCTTTAGGAATATCAATACTATTCTCATAATATCATTTCTAAGTCACGTACTTAGAGATATAGATTTACATATCATATTTCAAGGACATTTATTAATCTAACATTTTATCACAGAAAATAAAGATATAATAATTTACTAAAGAATAATCCATAGAATCATAAATAATAATCCAAATGTTTCATTATATAAACATAATAGTATTTTTCTCTAGGGCACAAATACTAACAGTATTTTGAATAGGGTGTTTGTAGTTGGTTTGTACAAGAACTTGGGCTTAAAGGTTAAAGGTAGTGAAGTGTTTGAGTTTGATGGCTTAAAGGGTTGAGCAAGTTGGATTTGGATTGACTGGACATTAGAAGATTGACTTGGATTTGATCCAGAAGGTTTTTGGTCATCTTGCTTCTACTCATCATCATCCTTATCATCTTTCAAACTGAATTGTGAATTTGGCAACATGGTATCTGCATTTTGAAGATATCTTCCCAAGATTCTGATCATCTCCTCATCTTCAATTTTCTTGTTTTACTTGGACTTGAGATCAGTTTCAAGAGACATTATCAATCTCACATTTCCTTTTACACAATTCTTTGAAACTGTGAAGAACTTGCATTTTCTAGATTGTGAACAGATGTAAGTCACCCCTTGCTTGGATGAAGATAGGCTTCAGGAAAAGAAGCTATCTGTGCTTTCTTTAGTTCATTTAGCAGTTGGGTGTCCTCTTGAATTAATGGATTAACTCTGTCAATAATTACATCCAGCTCAGATGCTCTCATAGTTTGAAGATTTGAGAGAGACACTTGTAGACATCTGTCCAAGCCACAGTCATTTACATTTGCATTAATTCTTTTCTCTAGAAAGTTATCAACTTTGACAATTACAACTCTGATAAAATTGATGTTGTTGGCCAATAGTCTTTTGTAGGTGATGTAGTTGTTGTGAAGAGACACCCTTAATACTGATAACAGTTCATTGAATTCCTGGTCTTGACAGGGTCCTTCTGCAGCTTTTAGAAGTCTGTCTTTTCCAACATCTTTAGATAGTTGAGCTTATAAAGAGCTTTGACCAATGAAGTCCTTAGATAGCCAAGCATCCATATTGCCATCCTGTTCAACTTCACTCACTATACTCTACTTTTGCTTTCACATCTTCATTATAAGTGTGCAGAATTGTCTGATAGTCTTGATTTGTCATGTCTGTAGTGAGCAGGTGTTGTGTGATGTTTGCAAGACCTGAGAGTTAATCAACTAGAAGGTCATCTACAGTGTTTGGTTGGGATTCAGCATTTTGTAACCATTGTTGGATTGGGTGAGAGCGTTGTTGTGTAGGTTTGGATGTTGAAGGAATATCTGTAGGTTATGAAGTGGAAGGTAGATCTTCAATAGAACTACCTGTGACAGATTTCACAGTTTGACTCACAGGTTGAACTGTGGTTATGACAGTTTATTGTTCTCCACTTATGGTGGGAACCTCTATTGGAATTGGAGGGGAGTTAACTAGGTTACTGTCATGTACTCTAGTCTCAAACCCTTGCTCATTTTGCAGTGAGCTTGCACTTGAATGTGGTAAACTTGTCTCCCCAATAGCAGGATCATTGGCAATTGAACTCCTAGCTTCAATTGGGAGTGCAATCTCAGCTAGAGTTTTGTGGGGAGTTGTTCCTGCAAGTGGAACCTCCAATTGAATCGGAGAGGATTTAGATAGCTCCCCCTCAGGAGTACTACCCTCAAATCTTTTAACTTGTGAAGGTTGATTTGCACATGAAGGTACATTTGTAACTACCACCGGGTCTTCAGTGTACGAACGAAACGAATAATTAGTATATGGGTGCAAAAATTGGTACACGAATACGAAAAACCGTGAATATAATTTCTATACCCAAAAGTATTTATAGATCAAGTTAACTTTCAAATAAATCAACAACACTTCCGATTTTGACTAAGTCACACGGGGAATTTGTTATTATTTAAATGTTAAAGATAATCTTAAAATATGTTTAAACTAAATATAAGATAGAGTTGAAAACAATTTAGAAACGTCTATCTTTAATTTAAAATAAAATACCGATCATATAGAAAGTGTTTGGACAAATACATTGTTAAACAAATTCCTAGAAAATAAGAAATGATTTTGTTTAAAAGAGTTTGAATATAAAAGGAGCTCTAATAAATTTAAATACATAAATAGTAGAGTCCTTACATAACTCATTCATATATATTTCTTAAAAACCGCAAGTCCTGTTTATCCTGAATAAGTTCCAGGCAACAACTGAGAGCTAGTTGATACCAAAACACTATTAGCTTCCTCTAATCATCAAAATCACAAAAATATCAGACACGAAAATATACAGAACGATTGTACACATTTAATCCTCATTAGTCGACGATTATTAATACGTTATAATTATATATAAATTTAAGATAGTTCAGTGATTGTGTTCTAAAAATTAGTAATCACCGACTGATCATTGTTATGTGAGTAACGAACTGATTAAGCGAAAATCAAGTCAAATATTGTGTTTTACTAAAATTGAAAAAATAAATTAATATTTTTATTATCGTATACATAATTACTATTTAAATTGGTAAATAATGAATTTGCTTAATTTGTAATCTCGAATTGATCTCAATTTATAGGCTAGATCTTAAATTAGTTACGATTAGTGAACCAATTAGTCATTTTGATTAATTTCTCATTACTTGATTAATCCATGGACATTGACTAACTCCACCGATTAAGTCTGATTTCGTTTTTTTTCAACACACTTAGCCAAAATATGATTTTTTTCATATTTTTTTCTCTTTTTTTTAAACTTATACATTGTATATGTACGGGGTATTGTAGTGTGTTGTTCTCAAAATATTTCAAGAAATTATCCAATTTAGATGCGCTTATTATTTTTTGGATACCTGACTAACTCCAATATAGATTGTACTTGGTTTTTCAAGAATGCATCGACAAGATTTTAAAAAGTTGAAGCTTTGAACTTTAATCATTCTCGCAAGAGTAGTTCAATAAATTGATAATATCCGGTCTATTGTAAAAAGCAATTCATGATATGATTTAAATATTTATTTTATATTTTTATAAAATACATTTCTCACAATTATACTCAAAATTCAAATTCAAATTCAAATACTAAAACTAAAATAATATGTATAATATTCAAATAAGAAAGTTAAAATAAAATATATATTATTCAAATGTTGAAAATATTAAACAATACTTAAAATTATAACACACACTAGTTTTTTGTTGTAAACTATTACTTTAATAACACTAATAAATGGTTCTTTTTACTCATCTCCACTCGGAAAGTTGGTTTGTTGCGTTTGTGAACTATTGTCAAAGTTAATTATTTTAGTTTATTTTGTATAGCCGATGTGTGGTTTTCTCTCATATAATTTTTTTTTAATAATGATAAATATCGGTCTTACTAGCCATTCTTGATAATTGCTCATGCATTTCATGAAGTCTTATCATGTTCGTTTTCGTCTAGTTAACTACTCGACTCCTTAAAAAACATAAATATAAGAAATTAAATATGAAATTTATTTGAATATATAAAAAATACATTTTGTGTTAAAAAAAATCATTTGTCTATGATCAACATAATTCATTTATTCATAAGTTACTGAATGAATAATTTCAAATGTATTTATTTGTCAAGGTCCAAACCGATCCGAACTAAATTTTATGATCCAAAAAAAACCTGAATCGAAATATAAAAATACGGAAAAAAATCCGAACCGAATTTTATCTGATTTTAATCCGATTTGTAACCGATTTTAATCCGAATGTGATCCGAGCTGAAATAAATCGGATCCAAACCGAAACTGGTCCTAATTATTCAAAACCGAAATTAGGCCCGAACCGAATGAAATCCGACCCAAATATAACTGATTTTGATTCGATCCGAAAATTGATCCGATTCGAAATCAAACCGGTTATCCGAATTGCCTGCAACCCAACACATCGTAAATGGGGGAATAATCTCTTCAAGAACAATCTAGACTTCTGAAAGGTTAAGCGCCTCAACTTTATTGGCTCTTTCAGATTTATTAAAACTTATGTTAGAGATAAGTGTTCTTATCTATCTTTGTCAATACTGATTAATCTTGTTGTTTGTCTTTGTGTTTTGTTTCATTACTTTGTTATTTGTCTGTTTCTGTTAATTGTGATATACTCTCTCCGTCCCTTTCAATTGTTTACATTTTTTAGAGAGTGTCTGACACGCATTTTAAGGTGCATATTACGTATAGCTCTGTAATTTTTTTTTACAATTTTGTTTTTCTGAATAAAAATTAAAACATTTAACTTTTATTCAGAAAAAGAAAATTGTAAAAATAAGTTACATAACTATACTTTTTATGCACCATAAATGCGTGTCGGACACTTACTCAGAATTGTAAACAATTGTAAGGAACATGAGGGAGTATATAACTGTGATATATATAACTTGGTTATTGTGGCGCGTATTGTGGCGCGTAGTGTTAGTTTATTACCCTGCATAATGGCTTTCCCACGTACAAGTTTTCTACTGTTCCGTCTCACAGCCATTTTGGCAGGTCTCCAAGTACTCCCATGATCTCATCAACATAGGGAAGAATGCTGCATCACCACCATTAACCGGCACATTCTTTCGTGGCCTAGCTCTAAACCGAGAAACAGTACCCTTCCCTTATGCAACCCACAAGTCCATCTTGACTTTTTATAATTCACTCGGACCTAGCTCCACTGCTCAAGCTTTGCTAAACACCCAAACAAAAACAGATTCTTCAACTTCTTTCAGCTTAATTAGTAAACACAAATGTTTAAAAATTCAGTCATCTGATCATCTTCCCCAAATGACGAGAGAGTTGGCCTATAATCTAGAATCGAATTATGTTAGCAAACACAAGGATGTTGCGGTCTTTGTTAATATCATCCAAGTGACTTGCTTTAGTGGAGCAAAAGCTACATATTTAGGGGACATGGTGGAATGGATAAGATATGGAAACTAGAAAATGATTTTGTTTTTTTCAGTAGTTACAACTTTATGAAACTAGAGTAACTGCAACTGAAGATATAGCAATGCACTGCTTAACAATTGTACGCAATATGAATCGAACATTGAAAAGTCCAGAAAGCAAACACAACAAAGAAAGTGTGGCGACATACAAAGAATATTTGCTACGGAGGTAAAAATTACATTAAAAAGGTTGAATTAATTGAGGAGAAGTACCTTCAAGCATCTGGTAAGGAGTTATAACAATGCTGAAAACACCAGCTGGAGGGGCATAATATGAGGCCTGCTCAGTCGGTGACAATTTACCAGGATTAAAATGAGACTGGCCATATTGTGCGGCAGCAAAATTAGCAAAACTAAGTGGAGGACGTGACTGCACAACTCCAAATTAGAAATTTCTGATAGCATATTCTCATATAATCCCAGACATTACTCGGTTGAAGGATTTACCACTCATACCTGAACTGATGGCCATGCACTGAAAAATTTTTGGATGGTTGTGCTTGGTTTCAAATTTGAGGAGCGTTCAACTTTTGCTGAGACCACAAGCTCTGGTAATTTAGAGAACCAATCTCAGGGTTTTAATTTAACCGGGAAATTCTTAATGTGTAAGATCTTGACACGTGATCCCAACAGGATTTAATACCACGGGCGCTGCAATTATTTGCTTCTCTTAACATAGGAAGAACACTATTATGAGGATATTAGGTTTGAGTAGATTGAGTAAAGCTTCATCTAACCTTTCCTAACCAGCAGCATTATAATTATGCTCTTCTATCATTATATTATGATGTTTCTTTAAGAAATTTCAATACTTTTCCATTGAAATTTACAAATGATAACATTATTATCTAACCTTCGGAACTGTTCTCAATATGGGATAAAATATTTGAAGATAGATAAATAGTAACCCTACACTGAAATCTGAAAATGCAATTATAGATGGCATCAAATACAACTCTGAAGATGACTAGCAACAATTTATTGGGTAAGCTAATGCTCATTCATAATTTCAACTATTTGCTTCGAGGCTGCTTCTGCACAATAACCAATATCAGAATATTAATCAGGGGGATTGTATGAACATTACGAAGAATTAATATTATCAATATATAATTTGTTGCCGCCCTCATTTATCCTGAACACTCTAGTGATTTTAGATGATAAAATAAATTATACCAGAGAAGAAATAACTAGGCTATTGCAGGCTAGAAATCACTGGGGTCATTTTCATAACTTAAAAAGTGTTTGCAGAGTTACTCACTATCTGCATTCAAGTGATAAACTGCATCTACAATCCAACTAGTTTAACTTACAACCTCTCCCATTGGAAAGAGCACTCACATCTTCCTGTTCCTTGTCTCCACCTCTCCGCTTTTTCAAAGTTAGATTTCTCATCACCATTACAATTTTTTGCACTAAATGTTGGCAAATGTTCTTTATCACCGAAATTCTAACAGGTTTATTATACGACTCCCTTGATTACCTTTTCGGTGTTACCCATTCATCAACACTGCAATATTAATCAAGTTACAAGCTGAATGTTAATTAAGCTATTTAAGATAAATATTATTTCAAAGATGAGCCACACTAATAATCTCCTCACGTCCTGAAAATGTGATTTCAAGTTAACACAGTTGATGTCAGGCATTTTCACAATATCAGAATTTATTGTTCCTCCTCAGCAACTAGAGCTTTAGTTGCATCCGTCGTCTGTGTAAGTGTAACTGCTGCATATACGATGTAAGATTTATAAATGATTCGTTTGACAAAAATAAAAAATTTCTTCTACTTACAAGATAACAACACTCTATTGTTTTAATAATGATAGTATTTAGTAAAATGAGTTACTTATAACTCAATTTACTAGATTTCCGACATTGATTGAATAATTTTTCATGAAAATTTATTCAATTGTCAACAAGTACAACTCCAGCACACAGCTAGATTTGCGGTAAGATGCTAATTCACAAAGATTGTGAATCATAAATGAGATGCTTTGCAAGACCACACGAGCCATTGTAAATCTAATCAAATGTTGGTACACTTACCTTGAAAATCTGATTCCTTGTTCCCGAGTTTTTAAAAGGGAAGGAAGTGATAAAGAGGTAAAGTACTTTCATCCCATTTTTGGAGTGAAATTATGTTAAATTTGCATTTATCACCACATGCTTTCACTCCTTTTAAAAACTCGGGAACACAATCATGGGTGCAAGCGAAACTACTTTAATTACCATCCACTTGTTTTCCTTCCTTCTTTTAACTCGGGAGCAAGTTCGTAATAGTATGTCATACTATTACTCCTCCTGCTATATATACACCACACCTGTATAATCTGATATTGTGTTGGATCCAACAGAGTGATCCAGATCAGGAGTTTACATGTGAAGTATTATCAAATAAACATAACAAAACTGACTATATATTACCAAACCAAACATTAATAAAATTTTGAAGATATTTTAAAATATCCAACGAAATGAGATCCAACAAAATGTATGTAAAGTCAATCAATCCCCATGGATCAAAACCAATTCAAGTACATGTAATGTTTGCATAAAAACCAAATTTGAAGCAGATGTAACGGAAAATGAATCGAACAAAGTCTATAAGGCTCTAAAGAATGGCGCAAAAGAATGCTATTTTACTTCTATATCTATTCTGACACGCCTCCTTGCACTGCAGTTGTCTCATAGCTCAAGCCATGATTCAACAACGTCGTTTATTCGTCAGCAACAAGATACAAAGCTCTTAACATTCCTCTACCCTTCTGCACCTCTACTCAACCAAGTCTTTAAGCTCATTCCATAGGGGCTGAAGTACTTGGGCCAACCTGCCAAACAAAAACATTTTGACTGTATTTTAAGTCAACTGGATTAAATCTAAAGATATCTCAAGAAATTTAACGACGAAAACACAGTTAAATGATATAGAGGCAAGCTTAGGACTTATCGGCATTAATAAAGCAATAAGGAAATATGGAGATTAGCAAACCTGTTTCTCTTCAGCTGATGGTTCATCTTCAGTGGAACTCAAACTGTTGTGATGATTGCTTTCCAGGTTCCCCGTAAGAAGCTGCATATAAGGACCCTGACCATTTGCTCGGGAATTGTCCGTTGCTTGAAAGTCAACTGGATATGATCTAAACTCTGAGCCCAATCCTCCATTGAAAGCAGTAGAGGCGACTCTTCCATCATGTTGCCCTAAAAAAATATAACAAAAACTATAAAGAAAGAAATAGTGGCAGAAAATATCACGTCCAATCAAATTGATTCAAATCCACATCAATAAAGTTATCTTGTAATGCTGAATTAACTTGAGTACAACCAATAAGAGAAATTAAACTAGTATACTGCCATATTAAGGGTAATATGCAAAGAAAATTTATGTGCAACATATATTTGCCAAGCAGATCCACCTGGTCTATGTATTTTGCTTCACCTATATATGTCATTTACTTTGAACAATGAGGGATTTGGTAAAAATAAATCAATGAGAATCATCTTGTGTTAAGAATTAGAAGAATGTTTTGGTCTTCTTTTATTCCCATCTATGCGGACTTCCTTTATGGAACAGAAGATACTTAGCTCTAAGCATGTGACATGGTAGAAGATATAAAATATTGAAACTACCATTTACAAGTAATTATATAATCTAGACAGAAAACTTATGGAACTAGAGTATGCAAGTAATGATATAGTAATGCTCTGTTTAATAATGGTTATGATGAATCAAACAATGATTAGTGTAGAAAGCAAGCATAAAAAACGTAATAAAACTAAAAAGAAATATTTTTCGCTACCTGGTAAAGCATTACTCTGAAAAGATTGGCTCATATGAGCTGATGCACCATCGAGCATCTGGTAAGGCGTTCCTAAAAGGCCTAATGCATCAGGAGGGCATGGGTTTGAGGCTTGCGGATTGGGTTGCAAACAGGGAGGAAAACCAGAAAGGCCAGATCGTCCATAAAAATCTGCGAAACCAGGTGGAGGACCAGACTCCACAGCACCAACATTAGGAAGTTGTGACAAATCGGCATAATTTCCAGTTTCCACTCTTCCTGAAGGATTTGCCACCCATGATTGAGCTGGTGGCGCATTCCCAAGCACTGAAAGATGTCTCGGTGCTTGCTCAGGATTTTGCATTGGAGGATGCTGCGACCAAAAATTTTGCTGGTTTTGACCAATCAAATAGGCTTCGTTCAATAAAGAATTACTAAGTGTCTCCGGTCTCGATAGGTGCTCGTGGTATGGTATTATACCACTACTGCTGCCAGTGTTTGTATATGGTATAGTACCAGTGCCACTGCTGTATGGCATGATGCCACTGCTGCTGCCATTGTTTGGATCTCTAAACAACGGCATAATGTAGGAAGATGGATTTTGATTCAGGAAAGCTCCATGAATCCCTATCTGAGCAGCATTATAGCGACGCTCTTCTTCCGCACTATCCTGCAGCTTTTTCATAAAATTTCTGTACTTCTGCATTGAAATGTACAAATGATATAACATTCGCTACTGGTCTTAAATTAAGATAGATATGTGAAGTTAGATAATTAGTAATCCTGTACTGAAAATTCAATTATTAATGTTGTGAGACACTAACCTGGAGATGACTTGCAACAATTTCCCTTGTTACCCTAGGTTCATCCATGAGCTCAACAATATGTTTAGGAACTGCTTCTGCACAATAACCAATACAAAATTGTTAGTCACAATAAAAAATATTCTACTTTTGTTGATTACATAAACTTCAATGTGACTTGCTTTACAATTTTTTTGTTAGCAATTTTTTTTCATTTTCAGCATCTAATATATATCCATAGATATTGAGTTTTAAAGTATTTTGCGTTTTGCTTGGATGAGACGCGCGCTTTGCTTTTGTGAGATGCCCTTATGCCACATGTATATTCGTGCTTCAGTGCGCATTGCGCGTTTAATAACTATGCTCCCGTGAGTCTAGATGATCAAAAAAAACTTTGACAAAAATGAAATAATTAGGTTATTGCAGGCTGGATATCATGAGGGTCATATTAAGGGCGAAGTGAGTTTCTTACTGTTTAAGTCCAACTGCTCAACTGCATCAACAAATTTCTTATGCAGCTCCTCAGTCCAAGCAAACCTTTTCTTTTTCACAGAAGAGCCCCCGTCAGAAAGAGGATTTGCATCTTCCTTTACCTTTTCTTTACCTTGTCGCTTTTTAAGAGGCAAGTCCCCTGTAACTATCTCTTGAGTCATCAAAGATGACTTCTCTGGATCTAATACAGTTTTTCGCAACACATGTTGCCAGATGTTATTAAGCTCCTGAATTCTGATAGGTTTCACCAAGTAGTCTCGAGCTCCATGCCTGACTCCCTTCATTACATTTTCTGTGCTACCATCTATGGACATCACTGCAATATTAATCAAAATTTTGTGCACAGAAATCAGAATAAAGAAAAGTTCAGTGACAAGAAATCAAGAAAGAATATCCTAGTTCACGTAAAAGTCTCCGACTTACTTATCACAGGGATGTCCATTTCAAGGCGGATTAACTTCAAGAGCTCAAAACCATCCATGTCAGGCATTCTAACATCAGTAAGCACTAGATCGTAACTTTCTCTATTCTTCCTCAACAATCCCAGCGCTTCAGTTGCATTTGTCAGCGATGCAACTGCATAGAAAAGTACTCACCGCATCAGTAAATACTACAAAACTCATACGAGCAGCAAGGTTTGATACAAAAATGTTAAGCTAAATCAAATTTTCCCACTTCAATCACATCAATAAATATAATTACGATTAGAGTAGTGCTAGGTACCCTGAATTGTTCCCAAAACATCCGACACTCATATATAAACAGACTAATAATTACCCAAACAAAGTGCTAAATCTCCCGTGTATTTGTACATATATACTCAACCAAACAACAAATTAAATCTCTACAAATAAGATTTGTATGAACTCGTATCTTTTGTGTATAAACATAAATCAACCAAATATTGAGAATGAATTGCTTAAAATAAATCTTTTGACATCTATATATAATAAAAAGGAAGATAACATCTACATCATATCAAACATAAAATTTATAATATATCAATAGATATTCATACGAGATGTAAAATATTTTGTCAAACAACCATGATTTTCAAGTATTAAGCAAGTCATATAACCAAAATATACTATATCTCAATTTATTTAATTCTAAGTAACACCACCATTTGCATGCACACACACATAACACATATTCGCATCACTACAAGAAATACCGTCTTTTCCGACAAACATGTTAATAATAAATAAGAGATAAGAGTGAATATCGAACCTTGGTACTTGCACTTTTCAAGCATAACAGTAACGGTTCTGAGACTGACACGATCATCATCGACAGCAATAACTCGCAGCCCCTCCGGGAACTTTGGGATATCAGGCACCGAATTGCTACCACCGGCAACATTCTCATTAAATTTAAAGTCTGACATGGTGTAAAATCTTGACGGGTCAAATTTAGTAAATAAATATTCAAATGATTTGTGTATCAAGAAGAGGTTATACTGACAATGGCATTACACGTTTTTATAAGCTAATAAAAGATTTATAAGCTGCAACAGTAAAAGGTTACTATAATTTGTAGCTGTAAAAGATTCCTGTATTTATTTTCGAGACTCACTATCTCATAAAATTAATAAAATCTATTGCAAAAGGCCAAAATATATACACAAGGAGTAAATATATGTTACCAAATCCAACGTTTTACTTGCATTATATATTCGATTTCTATTTATTTTGTGCCAAAAAAAGTCAAAGTTTCTTAGGGATTATTGTATCACCGGACCGTGTTTTTATACTTATTTCCTTTCTATGAGAAAAAGATCGAGAGAATTCTCGATTTTATTAAGATTTTATATGAATAATGATTATGTTGTTGCAAAAGTATAATCTGAATATTTGTTTTGTATTAAATTTTCAAATAACTAATAAATTTGGAGAGAAGGTGAGAATACAGAAACGGATTTTGTCAAGATGCGGTGGATAAGAATGGAGTAACATTCATACATTTTAATTTGCACTTAATTTAGGACATTTAAATTACAAGAAAAGAAATTTATTTATTCTCATCCTCTAGTATTTGGGTGCCAGCTCAATTTCACCTAGAAGCAGGAAATATTATCCGTGTCTATGACGTATCTGGTATATAATTCGGGCGATATACAGTTATTTTTATTATTATATATTAATAAATTTAATATATTGTCAATAAATTTGAACCTTACGTCCCTTTTCTAATTTATGATTAGTAGCTTAAATACCGTGCGATGTACGGGGTCCCCTTAATATTTTAAATTTTTTATTTATCCAGTCATATTATAATTTTAAAATATTTATATAAATATATAATAATAATAAATTTATAAAAATATAATAGGATAACAAGTGATCGTATTTTAGTAGGATAAGTATACTATATATCTAGTACTTTAACAATTTAGTAGTTTAGCGGATATATAACGCTATTTTTTTTAATAATATGATAAGTTGTGGTTGTAATTTAGTAGAATAAATATACTATGTGTGTGGTAGTTTAATAATTTAGTAGTTTACCGAATATATAACACTATTTATTTATTTTTTCTCATAACCAAAATTAGGGAATAACCGTTGAATCAAATTATACCCCATTCCGTTTATTATAGTATAGTATAGATAACTAATGATTATTATCAATTTAAAAAAATCTAACGATTGTGAATTGGGTGACCAAATTATGACTAACCGGATTACCAATAAAAATTTTGGTGTTCCATTTTTAATATAATTGTACTAATTTATGACTCGTACGATGCACGATATATTTATTGTAAATGATAATCTTGATATTTTTTTGGTGGAATTCATATCTTACACCTTTATATAATGATAATTTTTAGGATTACGTGTATTGATTGACATCAATTTAATTGAAATATCCATTGTGAATTTAGTGATCAAACTATGAAATACCCGCTTACTAACTAAATTTTTAATGTTTTGTTGTTAATATAGATATGTAGATATTATCAATTTATACTTTACAGAAACATATTTATAAATTAATTTATAGTATATATTATTCATAACGATATATTATGAGCAAATGATTGAATAAATTCCTAACTGAAATTGCTAAAAACGGTTAATAATCGAACCTTATAAAATCGTGTCAAAACTAAAACCGAATATTAAAAACGGAAAACGATTGTTTGATTTCAGTTATAAGTTGAATCCGTACAAAAACTGATCAGATTATTATAAATAAATAATAAAATATATGTATATATTTTTTTTAAATTAATAAATATATTTCTTTTATAAATTTATGCTCATATACAATCTAGAGATATACAGAAAGTTCATTGGATCGGGTTTTATGCGGGATTTAAAAAGTATAGGTTTTTCAAATGGATCGGGCAGAGCTTTTATAAATTAGGCCCGACCCGGCCTCTGAAATATGAAACCCGTTTTAGGCTAACTATGCCTTTATCTGGGATTTTTTTTATATTAAATATATGAGTAAGTTCTATGAAGTCCACTATTTTATTGGAGTCATTGGAATCCATATATGTTCTACGAGTAAAATATAGCTTAAAATATTATAAAACATATTATTTTTCAAATGATATTTTACAAACATCACAATTTTATTAAAAATCTTACAAATTTCATACATTTTACAAGTTAAACATTGTAAAATATATTATTCTACAAAACATACTTGGTTTGCAAAAAATAAATATCCATGTTGCAGAACATACATATTTAGTTGCGGTATATATATTTTGTACTTGTAAGTGTATGAGATTTGTATTATTTTATTGAAGTAATGATATTTGTCAAACATGTTTTGTAAGATAACACGTTTTACAAGATATTTTATTTGCAGAACGTAGATGGACTCCGAGAACTCCAATAAAAAGGTAGACTTCATAAAACTTTACGCTAAATAATATTTATGATATTTTGTGCTTCGATATATGAATACTATATATATTAAATAAAACTTGCCTAAAACCCGTGCGATGCACAGTTGATTTAAATATTTGTTATTTTATAAATTTTATTTTAATATTATACTAATTATAGTTGTTAAAAGAGTAAGTAATATGTTGTTTTTAGCCCAATATCATTATATCGATCCACAAATTATTTTTTAATTTATTTTTTATCTCGGTTCAATAATTTAATTTCTTTGACACAGTGAGTAGTATTAATTATTTTATTTTAACCCGAACATCGTCTATATCTACCCAATACCGTCTCATACTCTTCAATTGTGTCCGATTATATATAACTTTGTTTTAAGGATTTCACAATTTTAAACAATAATATTATATAAGATAATTATGTCAAAATAATAAATCAATTAAGTGAATGCAATTAAGTACTTTCAGCAAGTATCGACTATCAAACTTTTAATGTCGGGTATAAACTTGTGCGATGCCTGGTTGTTTAAATAATTGTTATTTTAATGTTAATATTTTATTAATTATATTTGTTAAAACTGTAAGTATCTCCGAATAAGTAAAACGGAATTTATTTTATATATATTATAATACCTATTTTTATAATAATTAAGTTTTAGAAAAAGATAATTTAATAAACTCACTTAAAAATATAGGTTCAATTCTCATCCGTAACAATTTTCTATCAATATTGGAGAACTATTCCTGAGCAAAATATGTTTAGTTCAATCTTCGTTGATTTGGTTTCTTAGATTCGTGAACATAATTTTTATCTAATTAATGATAAAATTCCTTTTTTCCCGTCCATTCTTTTGTAATATTATAAAAGATGATTATGTTAAAATAATAAATTAGTTAAGTGGACAATTATGTAATTCATCGAGTACCGAACTAACTGTGTGATGCACGGAACTTTTTTTTCATAAATATTATATAACTTTAAAAATAATAATTTAGATTGAAATCTTATATTTGCTCATTTAAATTTTTTAAGTGATATGGTTGCATGATAAATATATTAATACCTATACATGTTCATAAATTTTTTAATAAGAGATATTTGAAAAAAAGTAATGATCCTTATTGAATGATATAGATTTATTGATATTTATACGTGTTTTTACAAAAAAAATGATAATATTTTAATTAAAAGTTAAGTTTTAGTTTTTGACATCAATATGAATTTAAATTTAAATTTAAATTTGTAAAAGGCTCTACTTTTATATAAAATATAATAATAAAGAGATCAAAATTAATTAGAATTTAAATTGGTAGACAAAGTTGACTTCAATATCAATTAGAATTACAATAACCGATCGACCGACCAACCAAAATTTCAATGTTTTGTCTATTATAATATATACTTTCCTAAAACCCATGCAATCCACGGTTGTTTTAACTAATTGCTATTTTGTTATATATAAAACTTCTGTCTCATGCCATGCCCACAAAAAAAATCCTTATCTGAAAAAGTCCGATTTGTTGTAAAGGGGAGGGTTTGCTTCGATTTGACGAAGCTTGCTCTAATATTGGGAAAAGGAAGTTCTAATATAGAATATATAAAAAATTAATTTAAATAAAATTGAGTAAGGATAATTAAGTAAACGGAGAAAGTACCAGACTATCAACCAAATTTTCATTTTTTGTCTTTAAAATAATAGTAAAAAGCTTAGCAAAAGTACCAACAATCAAATTTTTAATATTTCGCCTTTAATATAATAGTATAGGTAAATACATACAAACACACACATTATGTTAGTAATAATTTTGAAATAAGAAGTATTTTATATAAAATAATATTATTGACTAAAATTTATAATTTTTATTGATATTTATAGATGTATATAAAAATGACTTTTATGTTTTACTTAAAAGATAAATTCCAACCTAGATCAATAGTACTAATTATCATTAGTTTGATTTTAATTTTTTCTAACCCGGATCAATTGTACCACATTATTCTGTTTTTCCCAAGACTCATTATATTTACCAAATCCAACTAATTATATTCAGTTTTAATTTAATTTGTTTAAGCTAAGATATACGATCTAATTTTAGCCCGGATAAAAATATATATTATTTTGTTTTAGTTGGTCTAATATTTTTTTTTTGCTTTTAATTTTATTTTATCTTCGATAAATTGTATAAACCTTTTTTAGTCTTGGTGAATAGTTTAGATTTATATTGTTTTGATCTATCTCAACACTATTATACAAAGTAATGAATTATCTCTAGTTTCAATATAATTAAAATAACATAGATATTATATAAATATATATATAAATATATATATATATCCATGTATATAATAGTTCCTACTGCCCCTTTTTAATAGTAACTTCAACCCCATTTTAGCATTGTACCCACTAAGTTGTAAAAAATTACCACATATGCCATCATGTCAGCTGATACAATACATTTTCTACTTAAAACTTCCAAAAGAAGCTATATTTTCAAATTTCAAATATGGGAACATTTCCCCAAATAAATGTATCAAAGTTATTATATACAAAGTTCACTGATCTATATGCTCTTCTTCTATCTATTCAAATTTCAAATCTTTTATTTATTTTAACTTCTGAGTTAGTCTAACACCTTTTTCTTCTTTTGCAGATTTGGGTTGTAATTTGTAAATATATTTCGATATAAGAAGGTACATGATTTTTATATTCATAATTTTTAGATACTCTGTTCTTTAATTTTATAAAATAATCTTATAATCTCTTCTTATATGATTGTAGATACATGTATCGATAACTTTTATTGATAGCAAATGAATCAAGTAATCTCTTATTCTTATTTTGATTTGTTCTAATTCTATATCTTCTCAAAAGTATGAGAAATTCTTTTTCAAATTTTGATAATTTAAATTTTGCACACTAACTGTTTGACTAGAGTTCTGATAGAGTTTCTTATTGAAGGTCCCAAACTAGAACACCAACTAATTAAGGTTTCTCAAGATAATACTTATTTAAATCCAAACTCCATTAAAATCCGATAAAACTTTACAACTTCTAAAAAATACAATAAACTTACAATTCTTGAAATAAAATACAACTAAACTACAACCATGCCAACAAACTCTCAGAGAAATCTAAGAAAGGCCAAACTACTCAAAGTTCCATAACTCGCACCCTTCCCATAAGTAGCCCGCCTACCTGCCGGAGGAAAACAAGAAAAACAAAGGACCGGCAGTGAGCGAAAAGCTCATATACGGATATACAATAAAGCATAACTGAACAAAGATTAAAAGATGACGAGGCTAAGAACACAACTGAATATCTGAATAAAGCACAATAATAATAGTGAATGAGATAATATAAAAAAATGAATAATCAACTCACAAAACAAAACTAAATGCTTACCACCCAAAACTTATCATACTGTTACACATATCCTTATCAATTTTACATAATAATCACAAATAATATAATCGAAAGAATAATGATAAAATAAAATCATACCCTTACACATACACTTACACATATTCTCACACTTACAAAATAATACACAAAATAGCTTACACACGAATATGGGAGATAATCTTACACTTACAGGATGTCCTATATTTTCGGTATTCCAGAAATATGTAGTCATCAAAACTTACAGGGGCTTGCACAGCACAAAGCAAATGCTACCCAATATCTTACAGGGGCTTGCACGGCAATAAGCACGTGCTACCCAAAAGGCCAAATCAACACATACTAGCCATGGCTATACGTGTCCCACAACTTCGGCGACACGCCCATACAATTTAAGTACACCGCATAGGAGGTGCCAAGCACGAGATTATCCACTCGCGACGGATGTCTTACAAACTCCCAAGTCATACAAATAACATAAATAACTCAAAATAAATACTCAAAGATCACACACTCAAATATCTTACATCTCCAAAATCATATATAAATTTATCAAATAACCTCAAAAAAAACTATAACCCAATATCACGAAACAAAATAACATAACAAACCACTAATTATTGATAAGCTGAAATCTGATCAGTTTCAAAGAATGTCAAATTACTGCATAAAGATGAAGTCAGCTGAAAAAGTACGAAACACTAAAGTCGTAGGAAATTCCAAGACCTTTCCAGAATGGCGAGGCTCGTGAAAAACGAAAAAGTAACGAATTCAGAAAACAAATAAATGCGGACTGCAGAACAGAATCAGCCCCTGATTACAATTGTATTTTGATGTTTAAGACATCAAAATCACTGAATTTAGCAGCAGAATGTAAACGCAAATTGTAGATATCGAAAAGAGCTTTCCAAAATATTATTTCTCATAATGTTTGAAAAATTATTCAATTTATAATGAATTTATGAAGTTAGGCCGAACAAACAGAAATTTCAGCAATAGATTATACAAACAACAAATTTTCACATATTTACAAGCAGAATTTCAGACAATACAAAGAACGAAAAACAAAGATAATCAAATTAGCTTTCCAAAGAGAATAAAATCACAATCATACAATGAACAACGAATCGGATGTGAATTTAACAAGATTCAGAATATGCAATATACATACACGAATTTGAATACGAAAAGAAAGAATACAAGAAAGATATCCGTACCTCGAGATCTTAGTAACCGAAAATGCTAATAACGATTTCAGAACCACAAATCACAAGAACCCCAATTTCACAAACGCCAAATTCAAAACCCTCCAAAAAGTTCTTGATGTTCATCTCTATCTCCATCTATTTTCTCTTTCTCTTTCTCTCTTCCTCTCTCCTCTCTTCTTCGATCAAAGTAACGCAAACCCTTATTTTTTTAGCAAACCCTAACTCTTCCTTCTTTCTCCCTTTTTTTTATTAGAACCTGGAAGAAGAGGAGAGGAGAGGTCTACTCACTCGCTTTCAGGAATAGCAATTCTAGCCTAATACTACTTTTTAATAAAGCCTTACTATTTTTTTTAAACTAATACTCTTAAAACAATATTCTGATTATAAATATAAAAATAAACTTACACAAACTAATTTAATTACAACACATTGACATTAATAAATAATTAAATCAAATAATCCAACTAAAAATAATTATAAAATATTGGGATATTACATTCTTCCCTCCTTACAAAAATTTCGTCCTCGAAATTTGAATGACACATCTCTTTTTTTTAAAAAAAGCGGATATAGATAGACAACAAAGGAACACAAAGCGAATAACATTCTTAACTCACGATCCATTCTAAAGTCTACCCATACACACAGGTCGAGCCTAAAGGCAACTCTAAGGCTATAAGTCTATCGTACAACCACCCACAATTCATACATCAACCTAAAGGCAAGTCTACAGAATCTGAAAACACTAGCTCTGATGCCAACTTTAACAGCCCAACTAATTAAATTTAAATAAATCTGAACTCTATTAATAAAACTCCATTAAAAACTGCCCAACTAATTAAGGTTTCTCAAGATAATACTTATTTAAATCCAAACTCCATTAAAATCCGATAAAAACTTTACAACTTCTCAATAATAAAATAAACTTACAATTCTTGAAATAAAATACAACTAAACTACAACTATGCTAACAAACTCTCAGAGAAATCTAAGAAAGGCCAAACTACTCAAAGTTCCATAACTCGCACCCTTCCCATAATTAGCCCGCCTACCTGCCGGAGGAAAATAAGAAAAACAAAGGACCGACAGTGAGCGAAAAGCTCATATACGGATATACAATAAAGCATAACTGAATAAAGATTAAAAGATGACGAGGCTAAGAACACAACTGAATATTTGAATGAAGCACAATAATAATAGTAAATGAGATAATATAAAAAAATGAATAATCAACTCACAAAACAAAACTAAATGCTTACCACCCAAAACTTATCATACTGTTACACATATCCTTATCAATTTTATATAATAATCACAAATAATATAATCGAAAGAATAATGATAAAATAAAATCATACCCTTACACATACTCTTACACATATTCTCACACTTACAAAATAATACACAAAATAGCTTACATACGAACATGGAAGATAATTTTACACTTATAGGATGTCCTACATTTTCGGTATTCCAGAAATATGTAGTCATCAAAACTTACAGGAGGGCTTGCACGGCAATAAGCATGTGCTACCCAAAAGGCCAAATCAACACATACTAGCCATGACTATACGTGTCCCACAACTTCGGCGACACGCCCATACAATTTAAGTACACCGCATAGGAGGTGCCAAGCACGAGATTATCCACTCGCGACGGATGTCTTACAAACTCCCAAGTCATACAAATAACATAAATAACTCAAAATAAATACTCAAAGATCACACACTCAAATATCTTACATCTCCAAAATCATATATAAATTTATCAAATAACCTCAAAAAAACTATAACCCAACATCACGAAACAAAATAACATAACAAACCACTAATTATTGATAAGCTCAAATCTGATCAGTTTCAAAGAATATCAAATTACTGCATAAATATGAAGTCAACTGAAAAAGTACGAAACACGAAAGTCGTAGGAAATTCCGAAACCTTTTCAGAATGGTAAGGCTCGTCAAAAACGAACAAGTAACGAATTCAGAAAACAAATAAATGCGGACTGCAGAACAGAATCAGCCCCTGATTACAATTGTATTTTGATGTTTAAGACATCAAAATCACTGAATTTAGCAGCAGAATATAAACGCAAATTGTAGATATCGAGAAGAGATTTCAGAATAGTATTGCTCATAATGTTTGAACAAATATTCAATTTATAATGAATTTATGAAGTTAGGCCGAACAAACAGAAATTTCAGCAATAGATTACACAAACAACAGATTTTGACATATTTACAAGCAGAATTTCAGAAAATACAAAGAACGAAAAACGAAGATAATCAAATTAGCTTTCCAACGAGAATAAAATCACAATCATACGATGAACAACGAATCGTATGCGAATTTAACAAGATTCAAAATATGCAATATACATACACGAATTCGAATACGAAAAGAAAGAATACAAGAAAGATATTCGTACCTCAAGATCTTAGTAACCGAGAATGCTAATAATGATTTCAGAACCACAAATCACAAGAACCCCAATTCTACAAATGCCAAATTCAAAACCCTCCAAAAAGTTCTTGATGTTCATCTCTATCTCTTTCTCTTTCTCTCTCCCTCTCTCCTCTCTTCTCCGATCAAAGTAACGCAAACCCTTATTTTTTTAGCAAACCCTAACTCTTCCTTCTTTCTCCCTTTTTTTATTAAAACCCTCACTCTTTTTTAATAAAGCCTTACTATTTTTTTTAAACTAATACTCTTAAAACAATATTCTGATTATAAATATAAAAATAAACTTACACAAACTAATTTAATTACAACACATTGACATTAATAAATAATTAAATTAAATAATCCAACTAAAAATAATTATAAAATATCGGGATGTTACATATAACCACCGCTGAAAACCAACTGTAATCTGTATTAACTATATAGAATGTGTTTGAGGTCCTACAGTATTGTTAAGCATGTGACCGTGTTTCCCATTTATCAGTCATTTCCATGACATTAATTTATCTATGTATCTATGTAGTGGAAAAGGAGCTATAGCTCCTGCTAATAGCCTAACCAAGGGATATGGGTATGCTGTCTGATAATAATCATGACTAAAGTGCACAGTTTATCCGGCACTAATACTCCATGATGCGTAATAAAAGCTCATTTTTCAGATCAAAATTGAAGGAGCATATGCAATACTGCATTGACCATCCAAAGGAAATCAATAAATTGGCCAAGGTGAAGGCCTCGGTTTCAGAAGTCGAAGTTGTTATGATGGAGAACATAGAGAAGGTAAGTGGCTTTGTAGTTTAGTAATATGCATTTTTTCCTACTGAATATTGAATGATAGTTTGAGCAGAAAAAAATTACTAATATTTATGCCTCATTATCACATGAAATTATTGCTCCCTTTCTTCTGTACTTCACTTTTAAGTTTATATAACACCATTGCTGCCAGAAGCAAATTCCAGTGTGGGATATGACTCTATTCATCTATAATACCTGACAATATTTATTGTAAAGGCAGTGTTTCTAATAAGTTTTAATTTTTTTTAATTTGTTTAGTAAATCACATATTTTTTACCTTGACATGTTAAACTAAATAAAAAGGTTGACATGTTTTTTGTATAACGGTGGCATCTATTATATTTTACCTTCTTATACTAGATATCAATTTAGTTTGTATCAATGCTATCTAGGTGAACAAAGACATTTTTGTTTAGCGTATTTTGCTTTCAGGCTAACTTGCATATGTAGAGAGAGTTTTAGTGATTGATGTTGAAAAATAATGTCATAAAGAACATACCATACGATTTATACAGATTCAGAATGATTCTGCAAATTGATTATTATTGAGGTACCTGTCCTTTATATTTATCTGTAGGTTTTGGATCGCGGGGAAAAGATAGAGCTTCCGGTGGATAAGTCCGAGAACCTTCATCAGCAGGTCAGTTAAGTTGTGTGTTAATTGATATGCTTTATTGGTGACTTGGTGAATGTGCTTGATTATAAGATGTGATTTAGAACTTCGCAGAAATTGCCTTTTCAAGAAAATGATTATAGAACTAGCAAAAAAAAGATTATAGAATTTGCTATCTACCTTGCATTCTATAAATTATGATACATCCATGATCGTAAATTATGTCACGATGTCCTCTGTCTACTCAAAACAGATTGCTTATAAATTGTTATATATTTGGCAGAAATAGGCGCAACAGGACTTCACGACTGCAGGCACACAAATCCGCAGGAAAATGTGGTTTCAGAACACGAAGATCATATTGATTGTGCTGAGCATTTTAATTGCCTTGATCCTCATAATAGTTCATTGAAACAAGCGGCTGCATATTGTAATGCCTGAAAGAAAATATGTTATCTCATAATACTGTAATTGAGATTATGTTCTCACTGTACCTTGGAGATTCAGCCAGTTCTTAGTACAGACACTGAAGCAGGAGATTGAGGTGATGGCCTTTTATCCACTTTGTAGAGATATTTATTTATGAATCCCTCTTCTTATCTTATCATCCCAATCTTATTACTCTACTTCACAGGTATGCTTCTAATTCAGTTAGTTTATAATTATTTATTATATTCACTTTTAATTTTAATTTTGTTAATTGCTAGATTCAAATTGTTATATGGATTTGGTTTTATGAATAATTTAGTGTTTGATACTATAATTGTTTGTGTGGTTAGCTACGAGATTTCAGAAATTACTTTTGTGCTGAATGTACCTCAACCGTGTTTTTGTATATGTAGGTGTTTGAATGTTGAATAAAGCTTAAATTCCCACTAACAATTCAGCATTGATCGCGATGATTGTGGATTAGGTAATTGTTTACTTATTATTAATTTGCTACTATTTATTTGTTTGGTATGTTTAGGTCTGAGAAATATTGATTGAGCAGTCAGTTTAAGTTGTTTTGTGCCACCTGATTATGGGTTTGGGAATTAGATTGCAATATTTAATCTTGCATCTGATGTTGGCTTATAAGGTTACAGGGTTATAGTAAAATACTACGAAACTGAAGTCAAAGAATGCAATTGTTCGCTTATTTGCTTTGTATAACCTGGTAAAGTTTGGTCATGCAAAACTTTGGCAGCAATTATGTCTTGCTCCTATGTATCAATTCATATCAGCCATGGTCGTGGTCCAAATCCTTTGCAGAATGAAAGTCCAAACAGGTTTAATGGCACATTTGGGATGGAGTAGGTAGCAGCGGATATGACATAAGTTCAATTAGCAGGAACATATTGGGGAACGGTAGTGTTACTTACGCTAAAAGTCCTACAAACTCTGGCTTTTTTAAGGGTACGGGAGTTGGAAATATTAGCCTTCTCAGTGTATTTAGAAATACTGAAGCTATTTGAGATTCACCTCCCATCTCAGGTTAAGGAGGAGGAATGGCTTCTGCTTTAAGCAGCGGAGGCAGTTTAAATTTTGATAGTGCTGACAGCAGTCTTGAGTTGGGTCTAATAATTTTTTCCAGGAACACAAGCAGCAATATTGCTCCAACATCTTCTATGTATGCATCTCCAAAGCTTGATGGTTTTGTCCTATTTAATAACGAACTCAACAATGCCGTATTTGATGTTACCCCTAGAGATGTTGTGCATTATGCTGAAGGATATAATGTTAATAATAGATCAACAAGAGGTATTTGCCCTTTCTTTATTTCTTCATTCTTCTTTTCCTTTCCCTTGTAATTTCAGAAATTTTAACGTACAAAGATCTAAAGGTACATGCCCTTTCTTTCTTTCTATCCCTTTCCTTTTTTAATTACAGTTCCATCAGTTATGTGCATGATGTCTGCCCACTTTTTTTCTGCTGTAGTTTGAACCAATGACGCTTAATGATCAGATTTTATGCCTTCTATGTATATTATAGTTCGTATTGGCTCTTTTGAATAGTGACTTTACCCCCTTTTTAGCATTATACCCACCAAGTTGTAAAAAATTACCACATATGCCACCAGGTCAGCTGATACAACACATTTTCTACTTAAAACTTCCAAAATTTGATGAATGTAGTATGTAGAAAGAAGATATTTAGCTTGCGGTAATTGTGATTGCAAAAAGATGGAGTTTGATGAGTGTAACTATTTAGCCTGCGATAATTGTGGCTGACAAAGACGGAATTTGATGAATGTAGTATATAGTAGGAACGTGTCTAGCTTGCAGTAATTGTGATGTTTATGTTAGTGGTTTAAATTTTATAGAATGATTTAGTAGAAGCATTGTTGTGCAAGACATGCCTGTATCATAACAAGACTAAGTCATATTGACAACCCTAAGATTAGTTGTATTGTAACCTTAATCTGTAATTTATACTTGTAACCCTTAATGTCTGTAAAATGTAAATGGAGCAGACTGGAGCATTTTTCCTTAAACAGTGTCAAGCCTAAGAATTCTATCTGGAAGAAGATCAAGAAGGTCATGCCTCAGAAGAATTATGAAGAAGCTTGGAGTTGAATAATTCTGTTTGGTGAAAAACATTCTAAGTCAAGATATCGACAAGTATACATTCATTAAAGAACTCTGAGTTATCGATAAGCCAAAGTCCATTAGAGAACTCTAAGTTATCGATAAACCAAAATTAACTAGAGAACTCAGAGTTGTCGATAAGTCAAGTCAACAATGAAGTTTCAGAGATATCGACAAGCCAACATGCCTATCGAGATGTCGAGTTCTCTACAACTTAATTGGAGATCTCAAAGTGAAGAAATTTCTCTAAGTACAGAATTGCAGAACAGTTCAATATCCAAGGTTGCAAATTAACAAACAATTCACACAGCTGGATTGACAAGTCTACAAAAAGCAGCTCGAGAGATTTGCAAGATTAATGGTGAAGATTAACTGACAAAGGAGGATCAACCAATACACAGTGGATGAAGATATGATAATCTAGATATGGAAATCTCATTTTCCCTTAAATAGAAGTGATTAGTGACATGTTAGAAAAGTGATTAGCACTTCTTATTGTTCACTGTGTAAACCAAAGTTAACTATCATATAAAGTTAATTGAGATCCTTTGTTTAAGATAGGACTGAATAGATTAGAAATTGTATTCTCTCTCAAGAAAGAAGCTAAGCTCTAAACCAATAACTTAGAGATTTTGTAGCAAAACACTGCTTGATTTTTAATATAAAATTAAGTGAGTTTTGAAGATCTTTGTTTTACATATTTGCATTGTTATTTATGTTTAACATCTATTCTACAAAATCATTGATAACAACCAACTGCTAAACCCAAAGTCGATCAAAAAGTAAATATTTAAGCCAAAACACATTCAACCCCCCCTCTGTGTTGTATTCATATCTAACAAGCATTTTACATTTATTAGGAGTTAATGTGTAATGGAATTGAATTCAGTGCTGCGGTTATTGCATTATTAAGTTTTTTTAAAATCAATTTTATAGCTGTGCTGTTAAGCACATGGTGGAGAATAGTTTCTGGCATATTCTGTGGTAGGTTTTAATCAGTGCTATAAAATTATGTTGGATTTATAAGAGTTGAATATTCAAGATTTACGTTCTCTGCTTTTGTTCTTTTAGTTTCTTTGTATACATTATACTGTGGTTTATCTTTTGGTTTTTTAGTTTGTACATGAATTGTGACTCAAGTGTGTGTATGTTAGACAGTTGAGATTGGTGAGATTCTTGCTCTATTTATGGAACTTCAGACCCCGGGTGACAGGAATTTGCAGAAGTTAGCTTTCTCGCATGTTATTCATCCTACCAGGCGTATGAATCAGAAGCACAAAAACAAGGCCATAAACCGTTCACTTCAAAATATATTTGTTAGGTCCCAATTTGTTTGTAGAAGGGGGGGTTGAATGCAAACAATACCGTTTCGTCGAATAAAATGCGGAATAAAATTGTGAAACAAAATTCAAGTTAAATAAAACTTTTATTAAACTTGAAAGGTGTTACAACTACGGTATCGATTACAAGGGATTAATCTCAAATCAATTATTACAAATTTAGAATAAATTCGACATGAACTTTTTCTATTTTTGTAATTAAAAGATCAAATGCTAAAAGCGATTTGAGATAAAGTTCTAGGGATTTTAATCCGCTAGATTGATATACAAGAACAAGATAAGTAATTCTAGTGGTTTGGATTTAACATTAACAAACTAGAATATTTGATCTTGAATAAGCAGATGAATGATGAAATATTTTCTTTTGTTTTCTGCTGTGTTTTTTTCTTGTTCTGTATGTGCTGCTCTCTTGATTTTTGATATTGTCTTCTGCTTCTTTTTAAACAATCACAGCCAAAGTTGTTGAACTGGTGTGACAATCTATTTGAGCTTGAAGGACTTTCGGTGAGACAATCTATTAGAGCTAGGAAGACAATTAAAATGAACTAGCATGACTTTCGGTATGACTATTGATTGTCATACCGATTGTCATAGTAGTACAATTGAAATTGTTTTTCTGAATACATAATTGATTTTAATCTAATTGAAAATTCTATCAATACAATCAACTGAATTAGCAAGACATTCGGTATGACTATCAATTGTCATACCGATTGTCATACTAGTACAATCAGTTGTCTTTTTAGAATTAACACAGATTTTAATCAATTATCATTCTGAAAATCCTCAATATTAATTCTAAATTAATTAATCAATTTAATTCAATTAATCAATAAATTAATCCTTGCAGATATAATTTATTCTCTTAATTAAATTATATGACTTAATTAATTAATAGAGAATTAATACTATCCCTGAGCAGCATCCATTCTTCTGACAATCTTCTGAAAGTCTCTGAGACTTATGAATCAATTTCGTCACTTCAATGCTGACACTCGATGTACTGTCTGGTTCATGAGTGACTAACTTTCGTGACGTTTCTTCATGTCTTGACTTTGTTGTTCTGATTGAATCCTTGTAATAAATGATACCTTGACGAGATCTATGTCACTTGATTAAATCCACGATCTTGATTTATATCACTGAGGCATGATCAAATTCTTGAACTTCTTCCAGTGAATCTTCAAGTCTCCAGATGAACAATGTTTCTTTATTCTTTGACAGATGTTACTTTGTGAGATCTCTCTGATGCTTGATCCACTATTTACTTATTACATTCTTATTTGAGTTGAGTTAAATACTCGAATAAACGAGTAGGCTATGACATATGCCTTTCAATCTCCCCCTATTTGCTTGTTAGACAATAACAACAAATACCTAGAGGATAACTCAACTAACAAATAAGAAAAAGATATAAACAGTAATGTAAAGTAAATAGCAGAAAAGTTCTGGATTATATTTAACATTTTCCAGATTCCAAATGAAATTTACAAGTGAATACAAGATAGATGTTCCTCTAGCCTGAACATATAACTACATTAGACTATCTTGATTCATAACGCTCTAATCATATTACATTGAGTTTTGAGCTAATTGACTTTAGTTGTCTTCTCTTCTGACTTCACCTTCTTCTAACTCTTGAAGCAATTCCTTGTCAAAAACACGATCCTTTTCTGAAGTGAAGCTTGCAGGTCTGACTGGTTGAACTCCAACTGTCTTCAACTTATTCTTGAGTTGATTGTACCTTTTAACATTCTTCTCACAATAAGCTTGAATCAAGTCAGCAGCTTGAGTCTTCAACATGGATGGATATCCAGCAGTTCTCAAATGATGTTCCATCCAGACCAGATGCTTAGCTGAGTAGTCTTTAAGAGATTGTACATCTAGCTGACAGATTTGAAGACAATCAGACTTAAAGAATCTCACCTGATGAGGATTGTTGACCACTTGAGGACTAGCCCTGCTGGCAAACTCTTTAAGCCTTTCCCGAAGAACTTCATTCAACTCTGAGCTTCTTTTCACTTTGTTTAAAAGAACCCAAATCTCTGACAACGAACGATTCTCAAATAGATGAAGTGACACTTTGAATGATCCTTCACTCTGACAATATACAAAAATGCTCATCTCATTTAGGGATCTATCAAAAGCAGCTGTGATCCTTGAGACTTCAGTCTTGATAGCATTCATGTACATGTCATTGTTAGGATTTGAGATTTCCAGCTTGTCAAGAAGATGTAAGAACTGCCTATCATTGTTAGTGCATAGCTGAGGCATATCGAGTACTCTCCTATCTTCATCCCACTTTCCACCAATCTTCAGTCTGACATCTCTTCTCCTTTCTTGAGCTTTAATGTCATGAAGACGTTGCTTTTGAAGAGTTTCTGTTCTTTGTATGTCTTTTCTCCTATCAATGATCTGTGAGACCTTCTTGAGTTCAGCTTCTTTTCTTTGCATCTCTGACTGCTCTTTCTGAAATTCTTTCTCAAACCTAGGATCCACTGTATCTTCTTCTTCCCAATCTTCAAAATCACTTTCTTCTTCAGCTTCAAATAACCCATCTTTATCTTCCTGAACTGGTTCAGTGGGAATGTCAAAAATATCGAAGTCATCCTGTTCTCCACTGTAGTAGGCATCATCAGCCTTTCCTTTATCTCCAGCAGAAGTATCTTTTTCTTTCCCTTTGGAACCACTCCCTTTCTTCTCCCCCTTAGTTGAGGGATCCTCTACTGACTTTCCTTTGAAACCTCCACCACTTCCAGAGCCTGATCCTCCACCAGACGGTCCTTCAAAATAAGCTCTTTGTTCTTCATTAGGGCAATGAGAATTCTTGATCATGTAATATAAGTGCTTCATGCCTTCATTTAGATGTTCCATGCCCGTCTCTATCTTTAGAAATCTTGAGTTGTCCAGTGAATGATTCATCTCAACGAGGTCTTCAAGAGAAGTCATTCTTGTATGTAGGGAGCAGAAGTTGGATATGTCATCAGCTGATAAATTTGGAGTGTCCTGAATAGAATTGAGCTTTGGTATTACAGTAGTCTTTAAATCTGAGATGTCATTCCTTATGATTGCAAGCTGATTGTCGACATAGGTGGAAGAAGAAGACCGTTCAACCACTTGTGCTTTGAATGCTTGAGCTTCAGCTTGACTTT
The DNA here is from genome assembly GCF_009905375.1 of Apium graveolens. NCBI lineage: Eukaryota > Viridiplantae > Streptophyta > Magnoliopsida > Apiales > Apiaceae > Apium > Apium graveolens. The sequence continues at coordinate 36,413,434 of NC_133648.1, forward strand.
TAGCAAGTTCTTCTTTCAGGGCAGCAATCTGAGCTAACAGGTTGACAGTATCAGTGTCTGTGTGTGCTCTCACCTGAAGTTCACTCGTATTTGGTTCACTCATCTCACGTGCATGTGTTTCTCTCAATATGATTGCTCGTGAGGAGTCTTCCAATTGCTGTTCTTGCGTACCTGCATTAAAAATCACCCTAGCCTCTTCAAGAGAGGTCAGTGGTGGTGCAATGGGAATTCGCGAGTCCCGATCCTCAGTCAATGCTATCAAATCTTTTGGAATAGATGTCTGAATTGCTTCAGGGATAGATTGACCGAGTTGCCCTCCACTTTCTCCAGATAAATCTGCGAGTGGAGAATCCCATAAGGGAGCCAGAGTTGTTGGATCTGGGAGGGGAGAAAATGACTCTATTAAAGATGGCGGAGAGTCAGATTTTCCCTCTGAAGCATGTGACTGCTCTTCTGCCGTAACTATGGCAGGCACTGTAACCGACTCTACGTGCACTCCTTGCTGTGTGTCCTGAGTATGATCTGGGGAAGTGTATGGTTCCATTGTGAGTAATGGAATTGTGCTGGACTCAGTACAAGATGCCATGGCCCTATGGCGAATTTCAATAGATGCATCCTGTTGAGAGAATGCCTCTAGTAACTGTTCATTGGCCATTTCAAAGTCCATGTCCTGTTGGGAGGACAAGGATGGGCTTTCAGATGCCTCAGAATAGGTTTTTCTTTTCTTAGGAGGAGGCAGAGCTGAGGGTTCACTCATATTTGACATTGTACTACTTCCTAATAATCTTCTGGGTAACATTTTAGACAGTGGGGGAGAGGGTGAGATAGAATGAGACTCTGTGTTTGGCTCTATGACCTGGGATTGAAGCTGTGGTTCTACAACTTCATGGTCAGCCCTATCAACCACTGAGGGTCTGTTAACAGAAGTAGGAAGAGAGTGAGAGAGAGAGTGAGGAGTTACTACCTGTAATGGAAGAGCCTGGGTGGCTTGAACCACTGGAGGTTGAGGTTGCTGTTCATGGCCGGGAAGATTAAAAATAGGCAAGGGAATATAATTGGCCATGAAAGCAGATACAAGTACTGGTACTTGCATAAATTTGAAGGTTGTGTCTTGGCGAGTGTAAATCTTTTTGCTAACTGGTGGGGGTTCGGTTACAGCAGAGTTAGCAAAAAGTGCTTTGTGTTCAGGGGTGAGTAGATGATCTGCTATGAGCATAAGAAAACGAGCATAGTAACATGATACCCTACGATTTGTAGAATGATCACGTAAAGCAGAAGTTAGACGTCTCAAGAGAATGGGAAAAAGTAGTTTGCCAAAATTGATCCTTTGATTGAAAACAACCGCAAGACCAATATACTGCAGGGTGGAAGTAATGTTATGAAAATTAGATTTTGTGCAGTTGGCAAACACTTTGGAAAGTGTATCGAAGAATATATCCCATTCAGACACCAAATTTGATTTAGAAAGTTTGGTTAAATTGATCACCCCCTGATAGTGAATAGCATTGAAAAAATTTGTGATATCATTTTCAGAGGGTAAATTACAGAAATTGTCTAGTGGAAAATTTAACGCACGATTGACTACTGTTTCATCAACTACATACTGTGTGTTTGCGATGGTGAATGAAAAAGATTTTGAATCATCGGCCACAGTAGAAGTTGTGCAAATCAGTCTAAGTAGATCGACGTTTAAAATCACATTTGATTTAATAGCAGAGCTAACAATCGAATGATCATTTAAAAATCTAATCCAAGGCTTAAATTTTTCAACATCACATTTTTCCGGATTGAAATAACCAACTAGATTATGCGCGACAATTTGGAAATTGAGAGCCATTTTTTGTAAAATAATAATAAGACACAAGCTTTTCAGAATTTTAAGAATAATATTAAGAAAATTTGAATTAATTAAATTAATTTAATAATTCGAATTAAATTAATTATAATCGAAAAATTTAGACAGAAATGTATCTCGTTAAAATTCTTAAATCACTAACACAGTTTTGACACACCAAAAGACACAAATAAGAAATTAAAATTAAAATGGAATTGAAGGGGCAAACTGATTTTAATAAAAAAAAATTTTAATAAAAATTCAACAGCACCTTGTATATATATACTTGTATGTATATATCACAAAGTGATGAAATAGTAAGCTGAGTAAAAACTCGAGCAAGGAAGGAGACAGATTAATGGTTTTTGTTCGAGGAGAGAGAAGAGAGAAAAATGAAGAAACTGTTCGAATTTTTGAAAGAAAAGATGAACTGCTGAAAATGGTTTTAAAAACACACAAACACACGCCTTTATATTACAGCTGGTATGACAATCCGGGATTGTCATACCGATTGTCATACCAGGCAAAAAGAAGGAAAAGAAATAACAGAATAAATATTAAAATTATAACTGGTATGACAATCTGATAGTCATACCGATTGTCATACCAGGCAAAATAAAATAAAATAGATGTATATATAATGTTTATAACTGGTAAGACAATCAATAGTCATACCGATTGTCTTGCCAGTATAAAACTAAACTGAAATAACAATTATATTCGCAAATGACTTTCAGCAAGACAATTTTAATTGTCTTGCCGATTGTCATTCTGGAAATAAAAGGTTTTCACACAGAATTAATATGAAAATAAGTATATATATATATATATATAAGTACTGAAATGATTTTCAGCAAGACAATTCAATTGTCTTGCCGATTGTCATTGCAGTAAAAAAAACACTCAAATATGTACAGACTTCTATTTATGTACTGAAACTATATTTCAAAATAGTAAAACTAAAATAAACACTTAAAATTTTTACAGAAACAAAGATAATATATCATAATTTATTATTTTTATTCCAAAAATAGATTTCTATTGAATTTTAGCAAATAAAATTCATAGAAAAATATTTTTAGAGGAAATAAAATGTTCTGAGATATTTTAAATTAACAAGTAGGGAAAATAAAAATAGATAAGATAATATATATTACATAGAAATAAGCAAGAAATATGATAAAATGATAAAATAAATTTGCAAGTGAATTTTTCATTTATGAAAAATTCATTTGTAAATTCATTCAAGAACAGATCCCAGATATTAACTAAATTAATCACTAAAACTATTCAACATGCCCAATTTACCAACTAATCCGGTAAATGTGGATTCGTCAAGTGGTTTAGTGAAAATATCTGCTATTTGTTCTTCTGTTGGAACAAAAAATAGTTCAACAGTACCATTCATGACGTGCTCTCTAATAAAATGATACCTGATGTCAATGTGCTTTGTCCTCGAGTGCTGCACAGGGTTGTTGGTGATGGCTATTGCACTTGTGTTGTCACATAAAATAGGAATCTTGTTCAATACAGAGCCATAGTCTCGTAGTTGGTTCCTAATCCACAAGATCTGAGCACAGCAGCTTCCAGCAGCAATATATTCAGCCTCGGCCGTTGAGTTGGAAACTGTTTGCTGTTTCTTGCTGTACCATGAGACTAGCCTGCTTCCTAAGAATTGACAACTTCCTGAGGTGCTTTTCCTATCAACAACACTTCCTGCATAATCTGAATCTGTATATCCGACAAGGTTAAAACCAGATTCTTTAGGGTACCAAATACCCAGATTTGGTGTTCCCTTAAGATATCTTAAGATTCGTTTAACAGCAACGAGATGAATATCTCTAGGATCCGCTTGGAACCTTGCACATAGGCATGTAGCATACATAATATCTGGTCTACTCGCAGTAAGATAGAGTAACGAGCCAATCATACCTCTGTAGCTTGTGACATCTACCTTAATGGAGTTTTCACATGGTCCAAGCTTGACAGCTGTAGTTGATGGAGTCCTTGCTGATGCAGAATCCTCTAGATTGTATTTTTGGAGGAGTTCCTTGAGATACTTGGATTGACAAATAAATGTTCCATCTAACCTTTGATTTACTTGTAATCCAAGAAAGAACTTCAGCTCTCCCATCATGCTCATTTCAAACTTGCTGTGCATTAACTTAGCAAATCTCTTACAGAGATTATCATTAGTAGACCCAAATATTATATCATCCACATAGACTTGGACTAATATAGTATCATTCTTATGTTTTTTAGAAAAGAGAGTTTTGTCTATGACACCTCTAATAAAGCTATTTTCAATAAGAAATTCAGAGAGAGTGTCATACCATTTTCTTGGTGACTGTTTTAGCCCATAGATAGCCTTGAAAAGAAAGAAGACAAAATCCATATGATCTGGATCTTCAAAACCAGGAGGTTGCTCTACATATACCTCTTCATCCAGCTTTCCATTCAGAAAGGCGCTCTTGACATCCATTTGATAAACTTTAAAGTTTGAAAATGCTGCGAATGCCAGAAATATCCTGATGGCCTCAAGTCTAGCCACTGGAGCATAGGTTTCATCATAATCAATACCTTCAGCTTGAGAATACCCTTTAGCTACCAGTCTTGCCTTGTTTCTTGTAACCACACCATCTTCATCTAGTTTATTCCTGAATACCCACCTTGTACCAACAGCTTTCTTGTGTACAGGCCTAGGTACCAGTTTCCAGACTTGTTGACTTTCAAACTGATTGAGTTCATCTTGCATAGCAATCACCCAATCTGGATCAGTTAGTGCTTTTTCAATTTTCTTAGGTTCCATCTCAGAAAGAAATCCTGAGAACAGACACTCATTTTGAGTAGCACGTCTAGTTCTGACTCCAACATCTGGATCACCAATAATCAACTCAAAAGGGTGAGCTTTATTCCAGACAGTCTGTCTTGGAAGATTTGATCTTGATGATTCGCCTTGAAATTCATTGTGATGTTGTGTCCTATTAGATGATCCTTCAGCATCTCCCCCTGAGTTGTTGCCATGTTGACTTGAAGATTCTCCGTCAGTAGCAGTGGTATCTCCATTGTTTCCAGAGTTTCCATCACTATTACCTTGAGTATTATCAGGATTAACAGGTTCTTGAACAGCAACAACCTCAGGTTCTTGACCATGTTCTGACTCTGAATCTGACGTATCATCAAACTTCAGTTTCTCAGAAGGATCTTCAGTTTGGATACTAGGGAGTTTAGTGTCATCAAATGTAACATTGACACTTTCAGTTACTTTGTGTTGATCAATGATATACACTCTATATGATCTTCTTCCATATCCAACAAAAATACCCTCATATGCCTTTGCCTCGAACTTACCACGACGATCATCTCCATCCTTGAGCACGAAGCATCTGGCACCAAATACATGAAAGTATTTGATAGAAGGTTTCTGTTCATTCAAAATCTCATAAGGAGTTTTCATGAAGTCTTTGTTGATTAGAGTTTGATTCTGAGTATAACATGCAGTATTGACAGCTTCAGCCCAAAAGTACATTGGAAGACCTGATTCATTTAACATCGTTCTTGCAGCTTTAATCAATGTACGATTCTTCCTTTCTACCACTCCATTTTGCTGAGGGGTTCTAGGAGCTGAAAATTGTCTGGTAATCCCTTTGTCTGTACAGAATCCATTTAGAAGTGCATTCTTGAATTCTGTTCCATTATCTGACCTTATTGCTCTAACAGGGACGTTAGAATCTAACTCAATCATCTTGATATGATCAATCACAACTTGTGGTGTTTCATCCTTAGAGTGAAGAAATAAAACCCACGTATACTTGGAATAGTCATCAACTATCACAAGACAGTAACACTTCTTTGACATAGAAAGGATATTAACTGGACCAAATAAATCCATGTGCAATAATTGCAGAACACCAGTTATGGAAGATGTGTCAGTGCCTTTGTGACTTGCTTTCTTTGACTTTCCTTTCTGGCAAGCCTCACATAGTCCTTCTGGAGAGAATTCCAGCTGAGGCAGACCTCTTACCAATTCTCTTTTGACAAGAGAATTCATTGTCTTGAAATTGAGATGGGAAAGTCTCTTGTGCCATAGCCAACTCTCATTTGACGATGCTTTTGCATAGAAACAATTGACTTCAAGATTGCTTCCAGAGTTCATGTCAGCTACGAACAGATTTCCCTTCCGTATTCCCATTAAGGAGGGTTTTTCACTTTTCTTGTGCAGAATCTGACACTTCAGCTTGTCGAATAAAACATTGTAGCCGTTGTCACAGAACTGACTAATGCTAAGCATATTGTGTTCAAGTCCTTGCACAAGATATACATTTTCAATGATAACATTTCCAGCTTGCAAACAGCCATATCCCTCCATTAAACCTTTGCTGTTATCTCCAAAGGTAACCACTGGGCCAGCTTTCTCAACCACATTTGATAGCAGGGCTCTATCTCCGGTCATATGTCTTGACGATCCACTGTCAAGAATCCACACTACCGGTTGTACCTGTTTAATGCCCTGCAATACAAATGGATTAGAACTTCTTCGGAACCCAAGCTTGGCTGGGTCCGGCATACTTGTAAAATTGGCCTTTATCAGGCAAAACAACATTCTTAATTTCACTATTCTCAACATTCTCAATGACTGAACATTTGACCTTTAAAACAGCCTTATCAGATTTATGTTTAGGCTTAGGCACAAATGTCTCCTTTCTAGCTTTAGGAGGACTAGCAGTCTTAGACCTATCATGCTTTCTATTATTCACATGCTGACGAGGAGTAGTCTTATCATTAGAAGCATGCTTACCATTAAAATAAGCAAACAACAGATTAAAAGCACAAGACATACAATCAGGAACACCACATGCTTTATGAGAAGGATTAACAATAGGCAACTTATGCATGGTAGACATGGCATTTGTGCTATCCAACTCATGTGTGTCTGAGTTAGTCTCAGTTGCTTTCACAACCTTGACTGGAACTTTTGACACACTTGACTTGGAGACAGCTTTCCCATTAGCATTATCTTCAGCACGGATTTCTTCTTGAATAATAAAAGAGGTCTCATCAAATGGTTCAGCAATTGATTCCTTATAGAGGGGTTCATCAACACCCTTAAGCACATGTGGTACTTCCCTGCCTTTAGCACATACATGAGGAGGGGAGTTTATGCCTAATTTTCCAATAGCAGCATTGTAATCATAACCTATTCCATGTGTTTGATTAACAGCTTGCTTATTGTAAAACTCTTTGGACTTCGAACAAGAATTAAAGTAAGCTTTAACCTTAGCCTCAAGACCGGTGATCTTGTCTTTGAGAATAGTTTCGAGTTGTCTATAACAGTCAACTCTATTCTCTAGAAAAGATACTTGGTCTTTAAGTTTATCTTGATTAATGTGCACAAGTCTTAATTCATTGACCTCTTTCTCAAGGTCTTTGATTTGTTGATTTAACAATTCATTATCACGACGAGCACAATCTAAGTTACCTCTTAGATGATAAACCATTTCAGCATCAGAAAGTTTTACCTCTTTTCTTGACGATGAGGTGCTTGCATCACTAGCCATGAGAGCAAGATTCCCAACTTCTTCATCTTCACTGTCAGTATCATCCCAGCTTCTTCCCTTTGCCAGGTACGCCCTTTCAGATTTACTCTTCTGATTAGAATCGTAAGAGTTCTTCCTTGCTTGTTTTGGCTTCCTGCATTCTGTGGCAAAGTGTCCCAACTCATTACAGTTGAAGCATCGAATGGTGCTTCGATCAACCATCCCTGTTTTATACCCACCACTGCTGGTGTTAGAGGATGAAGATCCACCTTTCTGGAATCTGTTGTAGTTGGACTTGTACTTGAACTTGGGATTCCTTTTGAATCTGACATTTGAGAATCTCTTGACAATCAGGGCCATTGACTCATCCTCCAATTGCTCCAGTTCTTCCAAGGAATAATAATCATCTCCTGATTGATTTGTAGTAGGTGAATCAAATTCTGCTACTATCACATTATCTTCAACCTTGGAAGACTGTACCATTCTATCTGACTGTTGAGATTGTTGTTGATATAGTGGTTGTTGTTGTTGTTGTTCATCAGCTACCAGAGCAGTAGACGTGCTGACCACTCTTCCTTTCCCGTAAACTTCCTTCTGCTGAATCTGCTCCAACTCATAAGTCTTTAACACACCATAGAGCCTTTCCAAAGAAATCTCACTCAGATCTCTTGCTTCTCTTATGGCAGTGATTCTATGTTCGAGATGAGTTGGCAGTGTTAAAAGGAACTTTTTATTGACCTCCCTGATGGAATAGTATTTACCATTAATGTTCAGGTTGTTGATCAATGCATTGTACCTCTCAAACACTTTAGTGATTCCTTCTCCTGGATTAGATTTGAAGTATTCATACTCAGAGGTTAGGATTTCTAGTTTGTTCTCCCTAACTTCCTCTGTGCCTTCATTAATAATCTCAATAGTTTCCCAGATATGTTTAGAATCTTTACAATTCATCACATGTCTGTTCATTAGGGGATTAAGGGAATCTACTAAGATTAATTGAAGGCTAGCATCCAGGGAAGCTTCTTCTATTTCAGCAGAAGAGAAGTCCTCAGGATCCTTCACATAAGTTCTCGCTTTGGTGATCACCACATCATTCTCTATTACCTCTGGTTCAATAACCATAGGAATTTTTGGACCCTTCTTCAACACTTGCAAATATTTGGGATTAGCAACCTGTAAAAACAGTAGCATCTTCTTCTTCCACATCACATAATTTTCTTTATCGAAAAGTGGAATTTTAACGGTTCCAACTTTTTGTGTAGTCATTATGAATTTTTGAGTGAATAAAAATTCAAGAAGTGAAAGAAACACAAAAGTCTAGGATATTGATTTGTACGTTAATCAGAAGGCTCTGATACCAATTTTTAGGTCCCAATTTGTTTGTAGAAGGGGGGGTTGAATGCAAACAATACCGTTTCGTCGAATAAAATGCGGAATAAAATTGTGAAACAAAATTCAAGTTAAATAAAACTTTTATTAAACTTGAAAGGTGTTACAACTACGGTATCGATTACAAGGGATTAATCTCAAATCAATTATTACAAATTTAGAATAAATTCGACATGAACTTTTTCTATTTTTGTAATTAAAAGATCAAATGCTAAAAGCGATTTGAGATTAAGTTCTAGGGATTTTAATCCGCTAGATTGATATACAAGAACAAGATAAGTAATTCTAGTGGTTTGGATTTAACATTAACAAACTAGAATATTTGATCTTGAATAAGCAGATGAATGATGAAATATTTTCTTTTGTTTTCTGCTGTGTTTTTTTCTTGTTCTGTATGTGCTGCTCTCTTGATTTTTGATATTGTCTTCTGCTTCTTTTTAAACAATCACAGCCAAAGTTGTTGAACTGGTGTGACAATCTATTTGAGCTTGAAGGACTTTCGGTGAGACAATCTATTAGAGCTAGGAAGACAATTAAAATGAACTAGCATGACTTTCGGTATGACTATTGATTGTCATACCGATTGTCATAGTAGTACAATTGAAATTGTTTTTCTGAATACATAATTGATTTTAATCTAATTGAAAATTCTATCAATACAATCAACTGAATTAGCAAGACATTCGGTATGACTATCAATTGTCATACCGATTGTCATACTAGTACAATCAGTTGTCTTTTTAGAATTAACACAGATTTTAATCAATTATTATTCTGAAAATCCTCAATATTAATTCTAAATTAATTAATCAATTTAATTCAATTAATCAATAAATTAATCCTTGCAGATATAATTTATTCTCTTAATTAAATTATATGACTTAATTAATTAATAGAGAATTAATACTATCCCTGAGCAGCATCCATTCTTCTGACAATCTTCTGAAAGTCTCTGAGACTTATGAATCAATTTCGTCACTTCAATGCTGACACTCGATGTACTGTCTGGTTCATGAGTGACTAACTTTCGTGACGTTTCTTCATGTCTTGACTTTGTTGTTCTGATTGAATCCTTGTAATAAATGATACCTTGACGAGATCTCTGTCACTTGATTAAATCCACGATCTTGATTTATATCACTGAGGCATGATCAAATTCTTGAACTTCTTCCAGTGAATCTTCAAGTCTCCAGATGAACAATGTTTCTTTATTCTTTGACAGATGTTACTTTGTGAGATCTCTCTGATGCTTGATCCACTATTTACTTATTACATTCTTATTTGAGTTGAGTTAAATACTCGAATAAATGAGTAGGCTATGACATATGCCTTTCAATATTGTTTCCTATGCTACAGGTAAGTAGTTTTGTTGCTCTTATCATAAGAGTCTATGGTTTGTCCGTGCTTAGTTTTTATTGATATCATTTTTTAGGGGGAGGATGAGGTAAAAGAAAAAAGAACACTTCTGACATTATGTGATCTTCACCAGCAGAAGGTGTGGTTCGATGATAGAACAGCTAACGCTATATGCTTATCCTGCTTTCACACATCACCAAAGTGAGGACCATCTTTGACAGTTATATATATATAAATCTTATTTCAAGCATTGTATTTAGGCATTATGAACTTATGTTTTTTATTTTTCAGAATCATAAGTGGTGTTGGACATAACAAGTTTGCTTTCCTATATCAGTATTTTAAATAGTTTTCTGATTTTAAATTTGAAAACATTTAGGCAAATAACACGGGAACAACATCAAGCAAAAAGAAAAAGAAAGCTAAATTGCAGCGTGTCATTCGTAGCATGAAAAAGCAGCAGCGCCAGTCTTCGGAAAAGACAACTAGCTTGAGTTCATATTCACCTCTTAACCATTTAAATGATGCTCAGGTAAATAATATTAACCTGAGGTTTTGGATATTACTGATGGTCATGTTGTTTAGAAGAGTGATATAGCTGTTCATACTTATATCTTGTCTACAAAGATATAAGAGTGATAATATTAACCATAATGTATTGTCATAGTAAGAACATTAGATAAAAGTCCGTTCTTCATCAAACACCACTAAAACTTACAAAAAGTTCGGGAAGTATGACGAGAACATACAGTAGAAACCTCCTTCAAAATTAAGTAGCTATTCTATAGAATTATTTCGTACTTAATTTCCTTGATCTTAAGTAAGCTCTATTAGTTAAAGTGAAAGCATTTCTCAGTATTAAATTTAGAAAATGTGCCACTAAAGATTTAAATTGATCTTAATATTTCATAGGTTTTGGCTCACGTCACTATTTTCAAATTAGAGTTTCTTACCTCTTCTACTTAATGTTTTCTTTGGTTTAAATTACATTCTAATTAACAAACAATGGGTTACATAATTTTTGGGACTTTTGCAGTTGTCTAAAGCCTGACCACATTAAACGGAGGTCCTGGGCATTAGTACGGACACTGAAGCAAGAGATTGAGATGGTGACCTTTTGTCCAATTTGTAGAGATATTCATTTATGAATCATCCATATCTATTGTCATATATGTCTAAAGTTCATATTGCCCCCACCCTTTTAATTTTTACCAAGTTTTCTACTGTGTACTCTGTATTTGATCTCTTAGTTTCAATTTTATCTCTTTGGGGTTTCAATAGCTGTGTGTGCTTTTCTTTTCTTCTACACGTGTTTGAATAATTGCAGCACTTAGATAGCAAATTTTGGGGCTAGCCTTTCATACTCCTTACCTTTATTTGATGATGCAGAATCTGTATATTGCAAATGTAAGGAAGTGGTGGTCATAGGATTACCTCCTATTGGATGTGCTCCTTACTAATTCTGCCAGTATCATAGTAGGAATGGGAAGTGCGTCCAGATGATATATGACATGATAACGAAGTTCAATTTTGCTGTGAGATACATGGTTCAGGAACTCAATTATAAGTTACATGACGTTGATATCATATTTTGTGATATATTTGAAGGTGCTATGTACATAATAAAGAATCATAATCGCTTTGGTGAGATTCTCTTTAACTTATTTTGTTGTATTTCAGTGTATTTGAAAGTAGCGTCAATTGATTATAATGTGCTATATAAATATAAATTGTTGGAAACTATATGCCAAACTCATTCAAAAACAAAACAAACCTTTATACTTAATTTTTCCCTTAAAGTTTACATGCAAGTTACGATAGTGATTTATTTCATATACGAAATTTACCATGTTCATGAGGAACCTTTGCTTGGAGTAATCAGGGTAGTTGAATAGTTGTACATGTCCAACCAAGTCTGCTTGCACCTGTTTGTGGGCTACCATTCACTAAAGTTCTTCTTTTGGTTCCAACTTGGATTTGAGGCCTATTTTTGCCTCGAAAGCATAGATGAGCCCTTGCTATTGCATATTTTGGCCCTTATTTTTTTGCTTGGTGTTAAAAACCCCGTCAACTAAGTCACTGATAGTAAGTTGCTTTTTCATTCAATAGAATTATTTTTATTTTAATTAATGTTGTTAATTTTTATTAAGTTCAAATGTTATTTTAATTACTTTACGAAAATGTTGTTGTATTTTTGTTCAGTTTTTATGTTACTATATAAGATATGATTTGGATCAAAAAAAATATATAAGATATGATTTAATTGTTGGTAATTGGTCTGGAAATGAAATCATGATATCCAATAGAAGTGGAATAGGAACAAATGTACAGAGACGGCTCTACTACTTAGTGATATGGTGTGCCACATTCTAATTGCATCTTACATCTACTGATGAACTAAAGAAGCATATTTCTTTCGAGAACTTTGAATTTTCGAAGCTTGGACAGACACTTCTCCACGCAAAGGTCTATTACTGTGTTACATAATCTCTATTTTGCTACTTATTTATTAGCGATGTAGTTTTACTATTGTCTATACACGAACTACATTTGAGTTAAAGCCCTGCTCAAAATTTTAGAAGCTTTATCTTAAAATATTTCAAGATATATACAAATTAAATTTAGATGGAAAAAAGGAAATTATCGTTCAGTATGCTTAGATTCTTTATTTTGTGCACACTGTCAGTATGTTAGAAATTTATAAAATTTCTCAGAGTCACACAAAAAAGTTTACTTGATGATATAGTAATAGAGGCCATGGTGCTTCTCTTTGTTTGCAAAAGAAACAAGCTGGAAAGCAAGTTGGCTTTAATAACTGGAGCAACAAGTGGCATTGGGAAAGAAACTGCAATAAGATTTATCTCCAAAGGTGCCAAAGTAGTGATAGCTTATATTCAGCATCAACTTAGGATGGACTTAGCAACAGAACTTGGATCAAATGCCTCATTCGTTCCTTGCAATGTTACGAAAGCGTCAAATATATCTAATGCAGTTAATTACGCTTTAGCTCCATCAATTTAACTCTTTTGTATTTCTTTTGCGTATTTTTTAAAAATCAGAACAATACGCTTCCAAACTTCTGAATTTGGAGAACCGATTATATGTAATCAGTTGATTGTCCTCTTAATATATTAAAAAATCAACGCCTCGCGAAGCGGGCATGCATGCTATATATATATATATATATAAAAAGAAAATCAGTAATTATATAAGCCCGTTATATCAATCAAATCCAAGTAATTATATTTAGTTATTTTGAATTTTTACTTTACTCAGGGTTGAATCTTTTTTTGTTTTACCTCAGATGAGTAATATATTATTTTTTAGTCCGTGTCATTATATCGCACAACGAATTATTTTCAATTTAATTTTTTTAATAGCGTCAACAATATTTATTATCTTCTTTTAGGATGATGCAACAAATCCAATTTACTACATTTAATTTTTTTATTTGTTATTATAGCCCGAATCAATAATATAATTTTATTTAAATATGGATGAATAATGTATATTATTTCATTTTATCTCGTGTCACTATACCCACCAACGGACTATCTTTTGTTGTAGACGGTTCAGTAGTATAATTTTTTTGGTCATCGTGAATAGTATATTTTTTATTTTTTTGAGAATATTATACATATTTATTTTTATATATATTTATATAATTACATTATTAAATATTAATTTAATAATGAGAGTGTTAATAATTTAGCTTATGAAAAATTAGAATCGCAATTACTCAAATAATTAAATAATATATCAACACAATTGTCTACTACTATGTTGAATCGGAGACCTTATGGGTTGGCTATACAAAGTCATGTGAAATTCGGTGGAGTGAAGACTCCATGGTATTGTGGTATTGATTGTCGAGTTAGGTTAGCAACATGAATAGAAGAGTAGTCTGGTTGCTTTTAATTTTTTTATTTTTATGAAAATAATTTTTTTATATATATAGGCAAATGATCAAATAGAAAGCGAATTTAAAATAAAATCTAAAAACTAATTCTGCACCGTTGATCTATTTGCTCCCTGATTAATCACAGCCGTTCATTTCCTTTATTAAAAAAAGAAAAAGACAGAGATACGCATATTAATCACAGCATAACCATTTTTAGTTTCTCTCTCTCTACTCTTTCTCTCTCCTCAATCTGTCTCTCTCTCGTACATCTCTATCTCTCGAAACTCTATTTGGATACAATCTCTCTCGAAGCTATCTTTGGATACTATCTCTGTTTCTTCGTCTCATTCGTATGCGCTTGGATCATTAATTAGCTTTTTCAAGATGATAACAACAGATTTGTTGAAAATTAGTAATAATCAAGGTAAATATGTATTTTTTTTATTTATGTTACTATTTTTGTTAAATAAATTTGTGGTTTATTTGATTTAATACTTTAATTCGATGTAATTTCCAGTCAATTATTGTTTCTAACTTTTTTAGTGATTGTTTGCTTTTTTAAACTATTTTAGTGATTTTTTCTGTGAATACTTGATATTGCTATAACCAAAGTTTTTTTAATGTTGAATTGATTTGAAAGTTGAATTAGATGAAAGTTATATTCATTATTTTGTGTATTGTTTTGAGTATTTTTACTGATTCACTGTTTAACTGTTTCAATGCTTGAGTTAGATTTAGCTGTTTAAATGATGAAAGTTATCTTTTTGTTAAACTGATTCGAAAGTTAAATTAGATGAAAGTTATATTCATTAGTTAGATTGAGTATTTGAGCTATTTATATTCATGTTTCTTATGAAAGTGTTTAAAGCGTTAATGAATCAATTACGGATTATATGTTTTAGTTGAGTTTTTCACTTTTTTAGTTATTTATACTTTTTATACATTTTTAATCCATTTATAATTATGTTAATCAAGGATATGTTTTTATGGTTAGGTTCGAGTTGGGGCGACTCGTCTCGGATTAATTCTGGTATAATTAGTAGTGGAGGTTCAGAAGTTAGTGAAAGTTCAGTAACAGATTATATTGTTTCACCTGGTGGTATGAAGTATTATTTGCCTAGTTATGTAGGTGATATTTGTGTGCCATTCGAGAATCAAGTCTTTGACAGTTTAAATAAAGGTTACTGTTTTTACAAAGAATATGCTTGGTTGAGTGGTTTCGGTGTTCGCAAGATAACAGAGAAGAAAGATGCTGATCGGACTATTACACTCAAATATTTTGTTTGTAGTTGTGAAGAATTCAACGATCCTTATGATGAAAAGAAAGCTCTTAAGAAAAGACGCACAGTTTCTCAAAGGTGTGGATGCAAAGCCAAAATGATCTTGAAGTACATGGGTGATAACAAGTATTTTATTAAAACTTTTGTTGAATTGCACAACCATCCATTAGCTAGTGAAACTGGTCGGCAGTTTTTGAAGGCTAATAGGGAGATGAATATTAGTCTTAGAACTATTTGTTTTGATTCGTCGAAAGTGAATATTGGTGTCAGCAAAAGTTTTTATTTTGCGAAGGAAATGGCTGGTGGTTATGGGAATGTAAGTGCCAACTTACATGATTTTAGAAATTTTAGTAGGGATGTTAAATCATTTGTTAGTGAAAGAGATGGGCAAATGATCATTGACAAGTTTAAAGTCATTCAGGAAACTTCAGAATCTTTTTATTTTGCTTATGAGGTTGATTCTGATGGGCACTTGACAAAACTTTTTTTGGCTGATGCAATTGGTCGACGAAATTTTGAGCTTTATGGTGACACGGTATCTTTTGATACGACTTTTTATACAAATAAGTAAGAAACGTGTACATTTTATAGAATAACTAGTAAATTTTTCTATAGTATTTAGTGATTATGTTAGTAATTACTATTGATTTTCATGATACAAGTACAATATGATATTTTCCCCTTTCACTGGTGTAGATAAACACGACAAGTGTGTTACTTTTGCTGCTTGCCTTTTGTCACATGAGAATATTGAGGATTATACTTAGGCTTTTGATCACTTTGTCAAAGCTATGGGAAGAAATCCAGTTATCATTCTTACTGACCAGTGTCCTGCTATGAAGGTCGCTGTACATAATTCATTTTCTGATAAAATGGTTTAATTGCTAGTAAGCATCGTCTATGCATGTGGCACATTATGCAAAAAATCCCTATCAAGGTATTGTTTATATAAAGATTAATTTTTTTATTATTATTCTTTCTTACATTATTTCATAGTTAGATACTAAATGTTAATTACTGTATTAATATTGTAGTGGAGCAACTTTTGTGAAGTTGTAATTTATTATATTTTACAAGCAATCACTAATGCTCTCAAAGAAATGTCACATTAAAATGGTCATCTTATATTACTGATAGTATGTTTCTTGTAAAAAAAATTACAGCTTGGTAATCGTTTCTGTAAAGAGACGGATTTTATGGAGAAAATGAAGACTTACATATGATCTTCAATTTTAGAGACTGATGAGTTTAAGAGAGGCTGGACGGAAGTTTTAAAGGAGTTCAAATTAGACGAGCATAAGTGGCTTTCAGACATGTATTCTATCAGATCTTCTTGGATTTCATCATTTTTTAGAGATGAGCCTATGTTTGGTCTAATGAGGACAACATCAAGATCAGAGAGTGAGAATTTCTTTTTTGGGCAGTTTCATAGGCAAGGAGACACTCTATGTGAATTTTGGTTGCATTTCCAAAGTGCAATGGAACAGCAAAGGAATGAAACTCAATGGCTGGATCATGAGTCAAAAACTTGCATTCCGGAGACATTATCAACATGGTTTATTGAAGATGATGCAACTTTTTTCACTCGTGCAATATTTTATAAAGTTCAGGAAGAAATAATTTCTTCTTGTTTGGATATGCAAATAAAGCGAATGAGTGAGGAGATAAATGGGGTTACGCACTTGGAAATCAGGGATGTCAAAGTTAAAAATAAACTATTCAAGGTGATATATTTTACTGGTTTTAAAAAGGTTGATGTTTTATAAATGACAGTAAGTGCTTATATGTTTAATGGTAGTAAGTTGATTTAATATTGCTTGGTTTTATCTGTTTGTAAATATTTTTTAGTTGCCCTAAATATTCTTGTATTCTATCAAAATTATTTAAGTATACTTTAGTTGCAAGCTTTAATTAGTTGTCTTTTAAGATTTAAAATTATTTTTAATGAGTTCTTTATTTAGTTTTTAACTTTTACATTTGAATTTTTTGACCAGGTGTCTGTTAGTAAGGATCATGCTGTTTGTTCATGTAAAAAATTTGTAATGTGTGGAATAGTTTGTAGACATGCCTTTTGTGGTTTGAAATAAATAGGAGTTACGAAGTTTCCTATGAGCCTTGCTCTAAATCGTTGGATGAAAATTGATAATTCAGGGATTATGTCTAATTCAGTTTCAGTATCAAATGATTACATAAAGATGCAATAAGCCTCTCTGAAATTGACAAATATCTGGTATGATTTTCGTCAAGCTGTTAGCAAGACTGGAATGGTATTTGAGAAGCTCAATTTTGTGCATTAAACTATAAAATAGTTGAATACTAATTTGGATGTTCAAGGTGGTTGTGATGTATTTACTAAGAGAGATCACATTGCTGCTATGGTTGGGGAACAGCCTAGCGAAGAAATTTATGTACTCGTGCCAAATGTGTGCAAGAACAAAGGAAACTACTTCAAAAGACTGATTGGCGTGAGAGAGAAAGCTCTGAATAAATCCAAAAAAAGAAGTCGGCAATGTTCGCTGTGTAAGGCATATACTCATGATGCGAGGAGATGTGTTAAGAGGAATAAAGTTGTGGCAGAGTAAATTGTTGAACTATATTAGTTAGATTACTCTGATATGATAAATTTAGTTTAGAAGGTAGTAACAGTACTTTAAATTTGTTGAAACAATTTTAAACTAGTCATGTCTCATAATTTTCTCTTTTATTGTTTTTGGCTTGTTACTGGAAATCAGTATATACTATTGTTTTTGTTATTGATGGAAAATCTGATTGGATTTTAACAATTATTTTGGAAACAGTTGTGAATGTGATATTTACAAGAGAGAGAGAGAGACAGAGAGATTGGAACAATTTAACCTCAATATCAAAATACTGCTAAAAAAGCTCTAACTGTATATGATTGTCAAATATATTGATTATTACTGATTTGTATGATATATTATACTAATTAGGACAATATCATAGTTGGACTTTTTTGTGATTGTGAATCTTGTGAAAAGTACTCCTTTAGCGAGATAGAATTCTTCCTTTCCCAAATTCTCCAGTATAAACCTTCATGGCTTGCCTTTCTTTCAGTTTTTCCTCTGTCCATCCTTTAAAAGTGGAAAATTTTCTCTCAACTAGCTGAACAGCCCTGTGCTTCACTCAGTCAACATAAAACAACTACAAATCACAAATAAAATAAGTTTTATTAGTGAAGATTAATAGTAATATTTATCAGCAAGTAATTATTTCAATGGAACAAAAGAATTATCTTACAGTAAAAAATATTTGTGAGCCTCTGAAGAATGTTAAAGCTGTATTATTCCAACTGTCTTTTGCCATTACTAGATATTGAATCAGAAAAGAAGCCCAGTTGTATAAAACACAACTATCCAAGCCATCAAATTTTACTAATTGTTTATCAACGTATGAATGAGTAGATGTTCCTATGAGAACGTTTGGTATAACACCTAAAAAATTGATTTTAAACATCTCTGTCACATTCTTTTCTTCTCCAATCTTCTCAACAACTCAAGCTGCTGTTATTTGCTCACTTGGAAACTGAGATAGTCATTCTTTCATTCTTCTGGAATTTTCTTCATTTATTACCGGTTCAACTTTTTTACCTCCATGAGGTAATCCAAGTACATATTTTATATATCCTCTTCAGTGATTTCAATATCTCCTTTCTCAATTTCTATCATCACACTCTTATGGTCAAATGCTTGAACTATTTTGAACTTAATTTTGATGGTATCATCTCAAATCAAAATCAAGCAATGCACCATATCCAGACTTTTCCACCCATTTTTTCTGATCATCAAATAGATGAAACACTACTTCGCTAAAAAGTCCTGGAGAGTTTCTAATTACATCTTTTTTCTGATTGTCATTTTCCTAATAGAATTCAATAATCAAAAAATTAATATTGCCAGCTAAAAAGTAATGTCTAGTCTCTTAACTATAAATATGATAATTATATAATGTTCTTTTTGTTATTAAATACTGATCTACGAAAACTAAAATATATATAATACAATTTAACACCTGATCATCCATATTTGCTTTTCTTTTGTAGGTTTTTCTTTTTTTTTGTTCTTGATCTTTATTCATCATTAATCTCTGAAAAACAGGAATATATATATATATATAAAGATTGTCAGTTATTCAGTTATTGATTAGTACAATGAATAAAGAACCAAAAATAAAAATGAATCAGTAAATATACTGATTGTATAGTTACTACTAATTAGTAATTGTTTAATATTATTATACCTTTCGACATAATTTTATTTTTTTATTTTCTCTTGTGCTCCTTCATCAATTGTTGTCTGTTCAGTAGTATCTTCATCTCTATTATCATCCACAGATTTGTCTTCAACCTGTTATATTAATGCCACGGAACATTTTGTTGGTTTAAAATATTGTTTGGGAACAAGGCATGCATAAAATTGTCAATTAGAATTTAGCTATATATATGAACCTTGCTGGAATCTTATGAATGAGTGTTAGGAAGAATATATAACATTCTTCATTCAGATGAGGCAAGTCTGGAATGTAGGTACATGTGTTCTCTATACACAAACTAGGCTAAACAAGTTCATCAAATCATACAAAAATTCTGTATCTGTCTAATTCAAGAAGGTACTTATATAATCTTTCATGCTCAACTAATAATCTGTCATCACTACTCACAAGTTAAATCCCCTGTACTACATTCACAACCACTGAAAAAAAGGTAAGATATTCTTGGCCTATATGTGTTTGTAGGAAGTATATTTCCATTCTGTTTTTATTATTGGTTGACTCTTTATAGTACTTTGTACGATTAGTTAAACTATAACATGTATAGTTTGAATTCATTAGTGAAAGTTCTAATTAGCTTTTCTAATCACCACCATCTTAACTTTGAAGACTAGAATCGTGTCAAATCACAAACATGGCATATATTTCTATACTACACACACACGGGTAGAATTTGAGTTTCTTTTGAATGAGTTCAGAAGATGGTGCTAAAAAAATTATGTTAAAACCATGCGAGCTACTCAAAAATCAATCCCCTATTTCTAGTTCTAAATAGGGTCGGCCTTGAAGTTTACGTCGTTCAAGTCAAAATCAGTTTACAAGACCCTAACTTATATACAAGCTTCAGTTTTCATATAACTAGTATTTAAAAAGAACTCAGAAAACCACTAAAAATTTGATTATTTTCATGTGTTTACAGAAAAATATCTCACGAAAAGGACTTAGTTGAGGTCTTTTAGCTCTTGCTTTCTTCCATTAAACTAGGTGGCATTGTAACATTTTCTTCCATAGAAGAATCCTTGTCTCTCCTTTTATTATTATGTTGATCCTCTACACATATTAAATTAATGATTAAATCCTTTTATTAAAAAAACACTAGATTCAAGTTATTAATTTAAAATTTTATATACCTTTGTGTACTTCTTTCATTATATCTTCATCTATGCTTTCAGAGTCTGTATAAGCAACCAACTCAAAAACTTTTCCTTTTGATGGTGATCTTAATTTTTGAAGGCGTGGACTTCTGCGTGCTTCCATTTTTTTTCTGCAAAAAATGCCATTACATATTATCATACAACAAATAAAAATATCTCAAAACATTGGTAACTGGATACAAATTTCATTTTACTGATTTTTTAAATAAACAAGCTTCATATCTAAGACACATAATTTTCTCATAGAAACATCTAATACATCTCTATGTATTTCCATTCACCAAATAGAAAAATATAAAATTGCTATGAATGCATTCCACTAAAACATTTAGTCACAAAAATCGAGATTAATTGAATGTAACATAACGTTCAAATAGCACTATCCAACTAATTATGTTCATTATTCATAGATATCTCCCAGGCATCCATACACAAACTCACAACAGAATTAGTATAAACTCGAAGTCTATTCCAACTAAAAAGCTCAACTCAACTTTTTATCCGGGCGTCCAAGCAAAATCCAGTCAATCCAAGCTCAAATTATCAATTCAAGTCTATTCCATTCCTTAAACAGCCCTAATTTCTAATAAATATCTCAACAAGTAATGCATTCATCGTTTCAAAATATATCTTGAAAATCAGTATGATCAGTATAATACAAACATCTAAACACATTAATCTAAGAAACAATATGAACCAAACCAGTAAAATACACAACACTTTTTGTTCACATAATCAAATCAGTAAGAGCATAAAAATTAGAATCAAAATTTTTTAATACATACTCTATTAGCAGTTAAATTAGTCTTAGATCAGTGATTAAATACTAATTAACATCTATTTGAACAATACAATAACAACATCACTTGATAGTTTAATGACAAAAATTAATTAAAAACCACAACAATAAAAAAACACATATTGAGTAATAATCAACTAATACAAGTGATAATCGATTGATGTTTACTGTCGATAAATTTTTCTAATAGAAACATCTGATGTTTCAAAATATATCTTGAAATCAGTAAAATCAGTAAAACTCAAACATCCAAACACATTAATCTAAGAAACATTATAAACCTAACCTATAAAATACATAACACTATTTGTTCACATAAATATTGATTTTAGACACAAATTAGAAACACAGATTTTTAAAACATACTCTATTATTAGTTAGATCAGTGATTAAATACTGATTAATATCTATTTCAACAAAACACAACATCAATTAGGAGGAGTATTAATCAGTAAGAGCATAAAATTTAAAAGCATAAATTATCAAAACATAATCTATTAGTAGTTAGATCAATGATTAAACACTGATTAACATCTTTTCAACAACACAATAACAACATCAATCAATATTTTCATGACAAAAATTAATTAAAACCCACAGAAATCACAAAAAAAACAACATGCATCTTTGAATACAACTTTATATTAACTAATACAACATATATCAACTAATAATCTACTAATGCAAGTGATAATTGATTAATGTTTACCGTTGATAAGTTTTTACTGATTTTTTGAAGAACAAGTTTCAGATCTACAAATTTCGAGTGATTTGTTTGATATTTGAACAGTTTCCTTCAAATTCGTACTGCTAATCTCTGTATAAAGTGATGAATGTGAATTTTTTTGTTTGATTTTAGACTGTTTGTAGCGGTTGGATTGAAATAAATGACTTTTAAGTCTGTAACTGTTTTGTATGTATCGTGTGTGTATATGCGCCAAATATAATTTTGAATATTGGGTAACTATTTTTTATTTTGGGCTGGTCTGGATGGTCTTATTTTTGGGCTGGTCTGGATGGTCTTATTTTTGGGCCAAGTTTGGGTTGGGCTGAGGTTTTTAGTTTTTATTTTAATTTGGTTTGTAGCTAAGGAGGATTTTATATATATATATATTTGTGTGTGTAAGTAGTTAAGGGTAATCCAGTAATTTTAACGTGTACCAAAAAACAGGTACCGTACCAAAACTTTTAATGTTTCGTCTTTTATATAATAATAATAGATAAAATCTTGAACTAGGAGAGAAAGTAGTTTAAATACCAAAAAAAGAATTATTGAATATTTTATTAAATTGTTCCCAATTATTAATTTAAACTTCAAATGATTGTTATTTACTGGATCAAATGGAAAAATCACCAAATATACATTTTTTACGTCTAATGGTATAATATAATTTATAATAAAATTCAAAATTATCACATATGTTTAAATTTAAATGTAAAAATCGGATTTTTATCATAATTTTTTCAAAAAGCCGGGCTTTTATCTGGATCGAACCGGATTTTTTATATGGGTTATTTTAAATACATGCTTTAATCCTAATTTTTCAGCCTTCGGGCATGCCAGTTTTTCAAGAAAAAGGAGGCCGATTTAAATTCTGCGGACCATGTCAAAATTTTATCCGGGTCGTGTTTTTTGAACTTCAAGCCGAATTGGATCGAATTTTAGATTTCGGATTTTTGAACATCTCTAATACTATAGTAGACTTATTTTAATAGCCGTAATATTGCATGATTGGTTGGTCGACACGGTAAATTTTTTTTGGTACTCATCATATTTAATTATTTTTACTTAATTAACCTAATTATTTTAAATAATGTATTACATTTCTATATATCTATCTATACATATAATATTATAATAGATAAAATAATAAAAATTTGATCGTCGAAACATGTTTTTTTGATACATATTGATTTACGAATTACCCTTAATTATAAGGGTCCATTTTACATTATTACCCTTAATTATAAATATTTTGAACTATATAATTAATACTAGAAGCTGAAAGCCTGTGACATAAATTTAGTATCTAAGCCCTCCCAAGAACGAGTCCAATCAATACACATTCAATAAATACCATTCTAAAATATAAGCCCAAAAGCGAGCCCAATCAACACACATACAATATATACCATTCTAAAATAAAAGAGCAACCCAATTTAGATCTTACTGAATAGGGTAACAACATTGAAATGGGTTCAATAACGGGAATTAAACTCCACGAACATCATATTTGACCGTAAAATCTATATTAAACTATAATAATCAGAATGGAGTATAATTTGATAACATTTTTTTTATTTGATTTGGTTATCCTCAATTATGATCGTCATATTTTCTTAATCAAATTATAGAGACCATTAGATCTAAATATTAAAAAAATATATTACTTAAGTTTCTGAGTTCGAATTCTGCCAACAACAAATATTTATATTATTATTTATATCTTACCCAAGTTCTCAAGTTTGAATCCCGCCAACAACAAATGTTATATTATAATTTAAAGATATAAATAAGCTCCCAAATTTGATTACGTATGAGACTTTTCATGGAAAGTCTTATTTAACATTGTTTAATTCTTATTTACTATTTAGTATGAGACTCGAGCTATTGTTGTATATTTTGATGTACTAGGGACTTTTTCCCGGGCTACGCAAACTTGCTATATGACAATTTATTAAACGTAAACTGTTATATAAATCAAAAAAATTGGTATATCGTATTCCGAGATGATGAACTCTTAAATGAACAAAAAAAATACATAAAAATGCACCAAAAAATATAATCGTCATTTTCAAAGAAAAATACAGGAACCTATTGTTTGATTAAAATCTCACATCAATGCCATGGTTATATTCCACACAAAAATTTCAGCGTTAAGGAATTGACGATTATAAGAAGTGAACTTATTAACAATCCGAACGCTTTGTTAGTTAATATAACACAGTACATTACCTCAATTATGATGCATAACTGGTATAGTTAGTGGCCATAAATGTTTATTTGTGTGAGTCATACCTTTATACTATACTCTTTATACTAAGCACAATATAATTTTCATTGACATTTTTGGAAATATTTGACAATGCTTAAAAAGTCCAATAGTGCATAATGCCAATGCTTGAAACGTCCAATGATGACAGACAGAGTGTTGATGATCAATTTGAGGATTACTAAAGTACTACTATTATATACGAAGTGGTCTAATGAAAAGATGCAACATGAAGGATTAACTATCATAAATTAGTGCTTAGCAAAATGAATTTTTAATCTTAAGATTTTAACAAATATACTAAAAACCGGGCTTCATATGGTGCATTAGAATTCAACTGGAAGTATCTTATCGCTAGATTGAAGATTGGTTATTTCATGAACTTTTCTTTGGAACATGAGGCCTAATAAGATTACTAACTACATATTAAAGGAATGGTTGCTATGAAGTCTATCATTCAAAGATGTATGAGACAATATTAAATTAGAAATCAATAAGATTACTAATTAAAATTTTACACACTAGACATTGTACTATAATATGTAGTTAGTCTGCATAATATTCTAAAGGTGCAAATTTAAGGAATAGTGAGATAATATTAAATTCTTTACGTCCTAAATTCTAGTAGGTTACTAGACATTGTACTATAATATGTAGTTAGTCTGCATAATATTCTAAAGGTGCAAATTTAAGGAATAGTGAGACAATATTAAATTCTTTACGTCCTAAATTTTAGTAGGTTACTTTTACCAGTTTTGGCAACAATGATGCTATTAAGAAAGATTAGGGTGATTTTAACATTGGAATGCTTGTTTGCTAACTACTTCACTTATCATATATGATTAATAATATAAAATAATAACACATATAATTTGAAATGCAATCAATTAGAGCTACATTGTTTAACGTACATGCACTGAAAATTCACACCATATGTTTAAAATACAGAAATCCATCACATGTCCTTGGTCTGAAACTTTAAAACACATGCAATATAGGAGAATATCTAACATGCTTAATCAGTGAAACTACTTAGGCGAATCTTTTACATAATGAGTTGAGTAGCACAATGCTCACACTTAGTGTTCCACAAATGAGACGTATTCAAAGTTTTGTTGTATATTTCACCCTCAACATGAAAGTCAGGCTCAACAGTTTTATCGCAGAGTGATAGATATAATTCTTCTCCATAAGAATGACCTTCTAACTGGTACATTGGGTCTAAATTTCATGCATTTGGGAAAAACTTGTATACAGGAAAAAGATAGTCTCTGACTGTAATGTAAGCATATCTCTCTTCAAACAACCTAAAAATTTCTATCAACTTCGACCTCATGTCAATTCTATTGAGCAATTCAAACATCTCCTAGAAAGTATGCCTTCTTTCAAGGCCTCTAAATATAACATTAAAGAAAACATAGCTGAACAAAGATGGGAAATGATTACCTAATATATGAGCTAACACTGCGAGACGGTGATCAACATTTTACCTCAGAAATAGATTCTGAAATGAGTTGTAGAACATCGGTTGATCAACATTGTTATGAACTGCAAAGGCTATGAAACCATGAAATAGATTACAGTGTAACCTCGAATGGATTCTGCTAAAACTGATGTAGTGCCTCCTAATTCATCTTGTCAAATACTTTTTTGATTCTGAATGAGGTTTGCCTATTTAGCCAAGGCATTAACAGTCTTGCAAAACTATTGAAATCATCTGCCTGGATAATAATGTAAGAAAAGATCAAACTGATAATGTCTGATTGAAGATTTTCCATTATTTTGGTTATTCTAAAAAATGACAGCTGTATGAAATAGATAATATGATAGAGTAAGAACACTGTGAAGAGGTGTCTAGATGAGATAATGAAAAAGTTGTGTTAAATTAGTTATAATTATACTTAATGAACTTATCATCAAATTGAATCCATGCATGTGTAATAGTGAGACCAAATAGACTCTTCACCTTCTATGGTTGTATTTTTAAGTAAAATATCTTATATTTAGATTTTGCAGTTGATGATGTAAGAATACTCATCATACTTTAATGTGTAATACGTGCCATAATAATTACACTTTACTACATTAGTCTTTTGCATGACACTATTTTTCTTGGAAGATGCAATATATAAAATGTTTTAACTCTAATGTCCCCACAAATGCCATGCCGTGTTTAACAATGCTTGTTTGTTTAATTGTACAAATAGTTAAATCTCGATATTACAATACTTTATAACTTTTGAAAAATGGGTTTATTATATCTAACTTCAGTTAATCTAAAATTAAGTAATATTGGTTTAATATTATATATGTTAGCATAAAATATGTTAGGATAAAATACAAAGTATGTCATACAACGATATTTCTTTTAATTAATATTAGTAACAAATTATCCTTTTAATATCATTCGAAGCAATAATATAAACAGACTAATGATAACTGATCTTCTATATTTATAAATTTTATCAATATTTTATATTTAATGTAAAATACATTTGATCGAAAATGATAATAGTTTATCCATGGTGAATTTAATTAGAATATAGTAAAGGCCATACAAAATTTAAAGGTAAATAATACATTAAAAACTTAAATTCTGCATCGTCCTTAATTTATACATTAACAATTTTTTTTCCAAACTTGTAACTTTATATATATAAAAATTCATAAATGTAATTTAGAAATAATCGGGTGGAATTTAAGATAGAACAATAACATACGTTTATTACTACACATTATATTTTTTAAGAAAAATATAAGAATTATATTTTAATTTTAAAAATTTATAAATAGAATGCATTGATATTGAATTTATATCCAAGTTGAAAAACATAAAACTCTTGTTATCTAAGTGGTTTACGGTTGGCTACATCTGATATATCGTTGAAACATAAAAGTAACATTAAAATCTAATTGGTTTACAACTAGGCAATATATAATATCGTGTTGAAGCAAAGAAGAAACCTTCAAACATCCTATACGCTTACCAAGTTGATTGATTATGCAAACTACACAATACCAACAAAGTTCATCGATGGAGGTATGTAACTTTTTTTACTGAGAAGGAAGTTATTCAGTTCTGATCTTATTTAGATTGAGCTTATACGACTTTCTGGGAGATGATACATGATTATGTCAAGTTTATTGTACTTTGTAACTACTCATTCTTCCATGTTCATATTTAATTTGTACTCACATTTAACATGCACATTTATCATATAATCTTTCGTATATTCAATATCAATCCATTTTTCTGAAATCATTGCTCTGAATTACTTGTATTAATATAATTAGCTGTCCAATTTAGGTTATGGGTTTAAATTTTGAAATTAGGCTTTTCAAATTGGGGTTATTGGTTTAGATTTTGAATATAATATTTTGAATATACCTCATAACATAATTATTGTACTTAATTTTAATTCTTAATAGATGTTTGCCTTACTGTTTAATTAAGTACTATTGTAATTATCTTTTTTACATTTTATTCTCAATAGATGAAAGTAGAGAGGCCAAAGACGATAAAGTTTATTCTTTTCATTGATCCACACATACGTGACAAACATAAATCAGTAAAACAATGATATGTCTAATTGAATAGTTATAGTAAATAATCCCATTTTAGCAAATTCATTTATATTGATTATTTCTTACATATTATACCAGAATCAATAAGTTCATAATTAGAAAAAGACATTCCGTGTAATGCACAAATCCAGCTACCCAACGGTCGCAAAATAAAGGGCAAGTTTGATAATAAGACAAACACTATTACTCATCTTTCAGCTCTATTTCAAGAACTAAAGAGAACTGGAGGGAGCATCATTGTTTTTCTATATCAAGGTTTTGGTAATTTTTGGGTTCATATATTATGTGAAGAAGGTTCAAAAGTTGATTATGTTCTCCCAAAAAAATAATTGGTGGGCAATTTCTGCCATCAAGGTATATATGATAATTAAGTTCATAGTTATAAAATGAATTTTGATATTATTTATCCACTCGCATATCTATCATATTATGTACTCATGCTATAAATGGTTTGTGTAGATAAAAAAGATGCAAGAGACCAGAAATTTCTTTCATTAGTTACACCTTACGTAATTTCTGATGGAGAATTTGTAAGTTCCTTCACATGATACACTAAGATGTCTAAATATATGCATTTATTTATTTATAATTTATGTATAGATTTCATAGTTTTTGATATGGTTCAAATTATTTGCTATTTGAATGGAAAGCGTTTTAGAGGATACTACTCAAGTATGAAGGAAATAGTTGTTTGGTTTGCGAGCGCTTGCAGCATTATGCAAAACTTAACGAAGAAGATATTCTACTTTTCACATATTTGGGTAGTGGTGAGTTACGATTAATGTTTTTAATAATACAAAGATAGAGAAAGAAGTTGAGGAGAATGCAATTATTAGAGGTAATATGTTAATTTTATATCGTAAATTAAATTTAGATTATGGAATGTATCATATATACAATAGGGCATGTCTGTATGAAACCTCAAATGTATACTCTGTTTTATATCCAGATATTAGTGACGAAGATAACATCCATAATGTTGCACATGTGAACAACTCAGGTCATGGAGTGGTACGGCTCTCTTGAATGAACAATAATTTGAATCTACTAACTTTACAATATTAATTATCTAACATTACTTCGTAATGCAGTATATTCCTAGATAAATTCATCCTGAAGTACATGAATAGGCTGCTGGAGAACAAATAGTTTTAAGGACGCAAAATGGAGATTCTCTTGTAGGTCTCTCAATTGAAAAGGAAAAGCAAGATGCTCTGCAGGCTGGAACAGGTTTGCAGAGGACAGTCGTTTGACGGAGGATCGGACCATAGTCTTTACAATGCTGCCTAACGAAGGGAATAAAGTTGTTTTCCAAGTTGAATGATATTAGCAAGCTACAATTTATGTTTACACATTCACATCCTTGTAAAATTATGAAATGTACCTTTTTACTTTTCGCCGTCTAAATTATGATATGTACCTTATTATATGCTCATAGTTTCGTATATGGATGATAATGGGGACAATGGTTATGTTGTAACGTAATATGGAATTGTGCTTTCTATGTCATAGTCTTTTAATTACTATTGTTAATCCACAATATTAATACATATGGCTTGTAACATGAATATGTACAAAATCTTTAATTCAACTGTTGACATTTTTAACACTTTTAATAAGTCATTTTTCTTATGACAAACTTTCTTACGGAAACACTATTTATTTTTCAATGGAAAAATGATTATCACTCTTCAAATATAGAAATTAACTTACAAACAAAATTTTATTTTGACTTGTAATATTACAACAGGAATTGAAATTAATTAAAGAACTACTGGAATAATAAACTAAATATATTTTAAGGAAAATACAAATTAGAATAGAAAGAAAAAACATTCATTATTTTCAATAAAAAAAACTAATAACATTATTTATTAGGTCTTCAAGCCTCTGCTATTTCTTCAATATCACGGTCTCTAAAAGTGTCATATGTAGAATTTGGTCGTTGAAATTTAGCACAAAAAAACACCATCCTGAATCTTATAACATCAAAAAGATGGATCAAATTAGTCATTTTAAGAGTTTTTGAAAATATACATCTTGTAGATCTTTTAAGGCCAATTGTATACCTCTTTATCATATTGATTACATCATTGTTTTGAAGATTTATGTAAATCCTTGAAGATTCAACTGTACCAATAACTGCTTCGCCTACCAAAAAATACAAATGGATGATTTTCATACAAATCAACCAATTTTAATATATATTATTCATATTATTCTGAGGAATGTAACATACTCACCGTGCAACCATAAGGGCCTCATACTTGCTAAAATTACTACAATGGGATTTTCCAAAATATCATTAAATATCGAATCAAGGGATTTAACATGTTTCCCCATACGGTAACCCTAACGACATTCCTGTTTATCAAAAGTAAATGAATAACAGATGAATATTCTTATTTTGATATCTAATTTTAATATTATAATTTCTAAACATGTAAGAAACAGATTCTTAAGGCAGAACCTTCCATCAGTTTTTCTAAAGCGAATAATAGTTTGATCACCAATCTTAGAAGGAATAACTTGAGCAGGTTCAAGATCTTCAACAACTCCAATAACATCTGAAAAATTGTAACAAAAATATGTAAAATTAGTAATAGACCTGAGGTGGAATATAAAAAAACATGATAAACTTTGATAGTGGTATAAAACCTGTAAGAATATCAGCAATATCGCCAGTTCGGTATCCTTTTGCAGTTACTATCATGTCGCTAATATCAACAAAGTCAAATTTATGATAAGCTATTGTAGTGTCATCTCCCAGTAAAGGTTTAATCACTATTTCGCTATTAAACGTGATATATATTCTGGAGGAAACAGACCTATGCTTCCCTGTATACTTTTTAGTTAAGAAATTATAAATCTCATACACTTTTCCTTCATTTATAACTTCTTGAAATATATCCCATATATCAGAAGCAATGGTGGCTTGAACATGAAAATTCCGAAAATAACTATATTCATCAAATTAATAGTTTCATGTCACA
This sequence comes from Apium graveolens, assembly GCF_009905375.1. Taxonomy (NCBI): domain Eukaryota; kingdom Viridiplantae; phylum Streptophyta; class Magnoliopsida; order Apiales; family Apiaceae; genus Apium; species Apium graveolens. The sequence continues at coordinate 36,444,542 of NC_133648.1, forward strand.
ACATACTGCATATAATACAAGAATTATTGATAGATGTGTTGTACATGAATTTTACATCAGCATCCAGAAGAATTAGATTATATCGATATAATGAGTCATCGTCAGAAACATTTGATGGCTACATTCTAGTCACACGAACATTAATCTTCGAGTTAGTGTGAAATTCATTGAGTGTTCTAAGCTTATCAAATATAACTAAATATGTAATATTATCTCAATTACTGCTTAAGTGTGATGATGATATAACATCGGGGTTATAAAAAATTAGGTTATAAATTAAACTTTGTTATTATTTTGTAAATTTACTTCTCCTACCATGTAGTCATAAATTATAATCTTTCGCAATCCCGTAATAGAAAGCATAAATAACTAATACTAATGCTTATGATAATCTTTCTTAAGAGAAGAAAAATGTAAGATAAACATTCTGAGAATATGACAGTTATTTACAATGATTGATGCTAATGGAAATACCTTGATTCAAGTACATCTTAATCATACTCTTAATCTTAATCTTTACAGGTGTAATGATTAACTGAATCCTTGACTTATGATTAATCAAAATCAAAATCACATTAATTATTTATCTTTCTATATCTAGAAAGTAAATGTAAATTTTTTTGTAGTTTATTTAAAGTATATTTATTGTATACACTTAATATTGATTTGAATTTAAGTGTATTCAAATACTTCAGAACTCTGTTATTATATGTTTCTAAGATCATAATGATTTTCTCTCAAAAAAATAAATAAATTTAAGTTTTATTTTCAAATCAAATATATGTTGATGATGTCTATGGTTCAATTATAAATTTCAATGTGGTATGCTGCAAATAATTTATGTACAAAAAATGTTTAACATTCAACATAACATCAATAATCAAATTCACCAGCATGACATAACATCTGGTATAATGTATGAAGGGAGGAACATTAAGCCGTAAATAACAATCCGTATTAAATGATAGTGAAATAATTTTGGAAAACTCAAAATATCTTGAACATAACGCGGGATAAACGTAAAAAAAATGAAAGCAAACAGTTTTATTCTTGGGCAAACTCGTCAACTTTGTAGGAACTTTGGTTCACTGGAATGTGTAATCATTAGACATGTTACCGCACAAAGTGTAATGATAGTTAGAAACAGATTAATGAAAAAAGAAGCTGATGTTCATAATCTTCTTTGATGGAAAATAATAAATTTTGTGAATCATAAGGACTTATGGTCTTTGGCTTCTTGGTTATAGACTTTGCAGAATCTGGGCTATCAAACAAATGACATGATTCGCTGCCCTGAAATAATTGGGATTTAAAAACAACCAACTTAGTTTGTAACAATTTTTACCATTAGTTATGCCATGTTTACATAAATATACTCACAACAACTTTGTAAAAGGATGGACATTTTGGAAGAGGAGAATAATCTGCAATGGATGAGCTTGCCGCAGAGGAATTTAACAAATCCGCAGCCTCATACAAATTGTTTTCCTCGGTAATATTGGCCTCGTTAATCTCAATACTAACAATTAGTTCTTTATGAATAATATCATTCATAATATCAGGAATAGGAAAATCCTCCAGTCGCTGTATAACGGTAAATTGGACATTAATAACATTACAAAAATGTAAATAAAATTTACACACTTGTGATCAAACTATAATAATCTTGCTTTTTATATCATGATAAATCTTTATTCAAAAGTCATCAAAACAACCCTGTATTCTAACAGGGTTAGTTTAATACTATTCAAAATAATACTATTGAGATTCAATTTCGAAGAGTGCACAATGCTCATATTCATTGGGGAACTTATGAGCCATCTTGAAATATTTTGTTCAAGTTTCACTCTCAATGCGAAAAGTAGGTTAGACAGTCTTATCCTCTATTTTATATAAGAAATATTATTTTAATGAAGAAGATTTGTTGTTGATTAGTTTGTGTGAGGGAATTGGTGAATATGACAATTCAAATTATTTGTGAGATTAAAATATTGAAAAATTATTTTTAAAAATATGAATATACTTCTCTCAAAGTATAAATATTAAATAGTGTAAAATAATTTTCCTAATAATCTTAATTAAAAATATATTATTAAGACTTGAGTTCATTTATTTTTTACCTTTGAATAAAATATAATTTAAAATTTTATTATAATTTTTATTTTTAATTTAGACAATTTTTCACATATTATTATTTAATATAATTGCAAATACGAGCATTTTTTAACGATATCTCACAAATTTATGTGATTATTCTCTGAAAAATTTAAGAAAACTATTTTATTTAGCATCAAGAAAAACATATCCCTCCATTTCAACCAATTTTTTACTGGCGGAAGTTAGGAAAAAATAAAAATTAGCCGAAAATACTAAGAAATTCAAAAAAAAATTACGTATAAAGTGAGTAAAATAAAGGAAACAATATTTGTAATTGTTGGAAATATGTTGTGAACTTGATGATAAGTTGAACAAAACATCTTAGTAAATTTAACTTAGTGTTTTTGTAGCTCTCGACGGATGTTCTAATATAGTCCCGACGGATGAACTTTATAGTCCCGACGGATGATATCTGAACATCCATCGAGAGTGTAGCTTCTAACAATAAGTATTGTAGCACATTTCTGCAAACAACAATATTTTAGTTTAGTAGATTCTGTAGGTTTCTTTAAGTCATGTTGACTACTAGATTGATATGCAGAATAGGTTGGCTAATTGTAAATATAAGATGTTTTGTAATTTTGTTTGGAAATGAATAACACACAGAGGGGGGGTGAATGTGTTTTACTATTTTTGAGCTTTTCTTGAATGTTTATGGTTGAACAAAGTAAATTAAATCTTGTAGTAAAAATGTGTTCATGCAGAAATTAAGCTTGCAGAAAATAGAGAACATAAATCTTCAAAACTCACTTAATTTTATATTAAAATTAAGAATGTTTTGCTACAAAATTTCTAGGCTCTTTGTTGATAAAGAGCTTAGCTTCTTTCTTGAGAGTGTTACAAGATTCTATCTAAATTGTTACATCTGACTAAAGGACCAGTGTTAACTTTATAATTCAGTTAACTGCTGGTTTACATATTGTACAATAAAACATGCTATTAGCTTTTTTAAACTATCACTTATCATTTCTATTTATAGAAAAGTAACTCTTCTACTTCTGGCTTAGCATATCTTTAGCATTCTGTGATTATCTTGATCTTCCTCTGTCAGTTAATCTTCACCATTGATCTTGTACATTCTTCAAGCTGCTTTTTGTAGACTTGTCAATCCAGCTGGTTGGACTGTTTGTTGATTGTTTATCTTTAATATTGAACTGGTCTGTGATTTTGTACTTTAAGAATTTCACTCGAGATCTCCAATTAGGCATATAGAGATCTTGACATCTCGATAAGTATAATGACTTATCGAGATCTCTAATGAATTTGACTTATAGAGGTCTCTGAGTTCTCGAATGAAACTTTAGCTTGTCGAGATCTCTCAGCATCATGTCTTCACTTTGGCTTGTCGACATCTTAGAGTTCTCTAGTGAATTTTGACTTATCGATATCTCTGAGTACTCTAGTGGACTTTGACTTATCGATAACTTAGAGTTCTCTAATGAATATAGACTTGTCGATAACTCTGAGTTCTCTAGTGAAGAAATGACTTATCGATATCTCCAACCTTCATGTCTTCTTGACTTGTCGATATCTCTTTGAGTTCTCTAGTAGCTTTCCTGACTTCTCTATAAGTCATTTGGAGTTCTCGAATGACTTCTCTATAACACTAAATATGTGACTTGTAAAAATCTTGACTTAGAGTATTTTTAACCAAACAGATTTATTCAACTCCAAGCTTCTTCAAAATTCTTCTGAGGCATGATCACCTTGATCTTCTTCCAGATAGAATCCTTAGGCTTGATACTGTTTCAGGAAAAAGACTCCAGTTTGTTCCTTTGCATTTTTATAAACTTTAAAATGTTACACGTACAAATACAAACTAAGATAACAATACAACTTACTTAGGGTTGACAAATTATCTTAGTCTTGTTAAGGGTACATGCATGTCTTATACAATAATCTCCCCCAATTTGTGAGAAGATTGCTTAACACAAATTCATGCCTGTTAACAAGAATAACCCCAAGTTTAAAATGATGGAAAATAAAATTAATACATAAATCTTGATAGAATTACAATTTTTGAACAACATAAGATTTACAAGGTTCAATTACAAGTATCAGGTAAAGACAGTTTTTGTGTTTGCTTCTTCTCTAAGTTGATTCTTTAAGTGGTCAAGAAGTTCAAGTTCTTCTATAATAGATGTTCCACTTAGAGTTTCTACAAGTTTTTGTCTTGCTACCTTATGATAACCACTGTCTAGAAATTCTATGTAGAATCTTGAGAATCCACTAGCTTTGATGTTTAGAAATCTTCCATCTTTGGAGATTCCGCTCATTCCTTTTGCTTTCAACTCTTCAGATCTTTTTATGTACATCTCAATATCTTTATCATGCCTCCTTCTTTCTTCAATTCCAGCCTCATTTCTTCTCTTTGTTTCCTCCCTTCCAATCAACCATTCAACTAGAACTGATCTCCATGCCCTTGTAGCAGTATCATTGTCCTTTAACAAGCTTATCACACTCTTAATTTCTGTTGAAGATAAGGAATCCATTAAGTCATTGCCAAGAAAAGTGAATGTCCCATCTTCAAAATAAATTCTAACTTCTCTCAAGGATACAACCCAGATTCACAATTTCCTCAGCTAGATATTGGAAATGGTCTTCTTCTGAGGTGCACCAATTTAGAGGTAGAAAGTCAGACTCTTTAAAGCAATTCCAGATGGCTCTTTCAGTGACTTCTTCTTTCTTTGTAGACTTGAATTCCTTAAATTTTCTCCCAATAGATTTGTGCTTGAATCTTAGTGAAGGTTTGGCTAAAGGTAGGGTTGTCATTTTCTTGAGATTAGTTTGGCTTGAGGTGATTGGAATTTTTAGGAAAGAGTTGGTTGTTTGTTTGTACAGAAACTTTGGCTTTGAGGTTTGAGGTGGTTTGATGTTTGAGATAGTTGATGTTTTAGGTTAAGCTGAGGTTTGAACTAGTTGTGTTTGGATTTTTAGGATTTGATGTGGTTCTGAGCCATCATGAAACTTTTTGCTTCTCATCTCACTTCTTCTCTTCTTTTCTTCATCTTTCTTGTCATCCTCCTTCTTCTTCTCTCTACTCTTGCTACTAGATGGCTTACTGGATTGACTTGGATTTGAACCAGAAGGATTTTGATCATCTTCCTTCTACTCATCATCATCCAAATCATCCTTGTTGATATGTGTTTTGGGCAAGTTGGCTTCTGCATTATCCAGATATCTCCTCAGTAGCTTTATCATTTCCATATCATTATTGTTCTTGTTCTTCTTGGTTTTTAAACCAGTTCCAAGGATCATGATAAGCTTCTTGTTACTCATGACACACTGTTTGGGGATATTAAAATGTTTGAATTATTTGGTGTTTGGACAGATGTATGTTATACCCTTGCTTGGCTGTAGATAAGCTTCAGGAAAGGCAGCCACTTGAGCATCTCTCAATTCAGTTAATAGCATGGTATCTTCACGAGTTATAACTTTAACTGTGCTGATGAAGATATCTATCTCGGATGCCCTCCTTGAGACAGGGTAATTGAGGGACACCTGCATGCATCTGTCTGTCCCCGAGTCATTTGCATTGATCACTGTTCTTTTATCCAAAAAGTTGTCCTGATTGACCATGATCACCCTTATGAAATTAATTGTCTTGTCTAGGGCCTTTTTGTATATGAAGTGGTTGTTGTTGAGAGAAGCTTTTAAGTCTTTGAGTAGTTCATCAAACTCTCTGCTAAGACTAGGTCCTTTAGCAGCCCTAATAAGCCTCTCCATGTCAAGATCAACTTCTTTAGATAATTTCTTTTCAACACCCTGGACTTGTTGATGAAATGACCTTGATTCTGCCAATCTAGCCTCTATCTCCCCCTTAGTCTTGTTGACAGGCATGAGAAAGGGAGTAGGGATTTCAGGCCTTACCTGTTTAGGTAGAGAAGGTAGTGGTATGTTTAGTTTGCCCATGATGGCTCCCAAAGCGATAAAATTCTGCATTTGAAGATGCTTATGGGAGTCCACCAGGGTTTGGATATCTATTTGTTGGCTCTTGACAAGAGATGTCAAGGCCTGAACTTGTGTAGTGAGAGAAGAGTTGGAGTCTTGAAATGCTGTGACTTGACCTTGTAGAGATTGAATCTGAAGATTTGTTGAAGTGGATGTAGGTTGATGGGAGCTTAATGTAGAGACAGCAATAGATGACCCAAATGTAGCTTGCACAAATTTCTGAATCTCATCCATGACCAATGGAGAAGGAGTGTATCTTGCAGAGTGCATTTGATCTAGCTTCAACTTTGTGTTATTAGAGTTAGTGATATAATTTTGAACTTGCTTGTGCAAGGCAACAAATGAGTCCTTGAGTTGTGTCATGCCTTTATCTACCCCATTGAGATCATATCTGGATATATGGTTCGAGAAGTGTTTGAATTGATTTTTGATCTCAGTTTGAGAGGGAATGATTTCATCCAGCTTTTCCCTTACCATCTTCCTGATCCTGTCTCCATGACCAGTCAATTTGACTTCAAGAGCTTTACCAAAGAGGTATAAAGCCTTGAGTTGAGCTTTGTGCACTTCTGTGACTGCATCATACACTTCTTGTGGAGTCAAGGCCTTTTCATTGCTTCCAAGAATAGTAACATACTCTTCCCTGAATCTGGCCAAGACTTAATCCATTTCCAACACAAAGTCATCAGATAGCCATGCATCCAAATTTCCATCTTGCTCTGCATTATTTACAATTTTCTCTTTCTGCTTTTCAACTTCTTCATTGTATGTACGCATGATAGCTTGATAATCTTGATTGCTCATGTTGGAAGTCAGAAGATGCTGTGAGATGTTGGCCAGTCCGGAAATCTGCTCCACTAGTAGATCATTTACAGAAGTTGGTTGAGAGCCAGATTCTTGCAGCCACTGAGAGAGAAAGTGAGGCTGTGAGGAGGATGGTTCGGAAACACCTGTGACTGAAGTTACAGTTTGACTCACAGATTGCTCTGTGGTTTTGTCAGTATGTTGTCCTCCACTTGTAGTGGGAACCTCCAATTGAATTGGAGGGAAGTTGACTGGGTTACTGTCATGTACACCAGCCTCAAACCCTTGTGTGTCTTACAACACACTGGCACTTGAATGTGCTATACTTGCCTCCCCTATGACAGGATCATGGGCAATTGTACTCCTAGCTTCAACTGCCAAGGCAATCTCTGCTACGGTTGTGAGGGGAGTTTTCCCTACATGAGGAACCTCCAATTGAATTTGAGAGGATTTAGGTAGCTCCCCCTCAGGAGTACTACCCTCAAACCTTACAGTCTGTGAAGACTGATTGGTATATGAAGGTGCAAGTTGAGTTTCCATGGGGTCTTCAGTGAAAACTAATGAATCCCCCATGTTTGTGATGGTATCATCAAGGTCTACCCCAACATGTAGCCTCTCACCATCTAAATGTAGTGTTTGGGTGGTGAGCAAAGCTTCTTGAGCTAAGACACTTGATTTTTGTTGCACTTGAGAAGTGGATTCAAGTGGAATTGGAATAGAAGAAATTTGAGTCATAAGAATTTGGTGCTCAGTTGTGAGTGTTGGCAGCTCCCCCTGAATGAATAAGGGAGCTTCAAGAGATGTGTCCTCACAATGTGTGCCTTCCTTGTTTCTCCTACCATACACTTGAATTGCTTCTTGTGCAGGCTGTGCAGACTCACTACTGGTTGGTTTTACAACTGCATCATGTTGGGAGGATGTAGAGGTGGCTAGAGTGGTCAACTCAGTTTGTTTACTCCTTTTGGATCTCTTGACCAAGGGCGACTCTTTCTCAGCTATGTCCTCACCACTCTCAGTTACTACAGTTAAGGTTGCCCCTTTCTCTTCTTTTTACTCACCTCATCATTTTGAGAAGATGAGGTGGTTGGTTGCCTAGCTTCTAAAGGTTTTGAAGGAATGGTTGCAGCTTGGGAAGATCCCTGTGGGTGTTCCTGTGTTTGTACTTCCACAGGTTTAGGGATCATAGTTATGCTAGATTGATTACCAATACTTCTCATGTCTGGCATAGAATAAGGATAAGTCTTAAATCTTTCAATCATGAAAAGTGTTAACTTAAGACTTACGGGAACCTTATTCTTAGTAAGAGGTGATCCAAATAGAAATTTTGAATACTTGTTTACAATTGCCAATTAGTGTCCTGTTTACACCTTCTAGCATATGTGTGTCATTTACTTTATAATTTAAAGCTGACATAATAAATCTAGGCAGAAAGATCTCCTTGCCTCTTGATTCCAATGGCATTGTCAACCTGGTGCTCAGCTCCTCCAAAATGTAGTGTCCTATATTTATCTATTTGTTGTGAGCCATGGAGTAGACCAGCTTCTGGATAACACTGGATATGTTGTCGAATCCTGACTTTCTGCAAGTAAATTCCCTTATCACAGAGTCAAATAGGAATGACCATTCCCTCCTTGGATACTTCTTGTTCATGCTGGCCAAATTGATCCTCTCAGAATAATTTATGAAGTCCATGAACTCATGCAGCTCATCCTGAGTTGGAGCCTCCACTAGATTGTCAGTAGGAATGCCGAAAGCCTTGTTGACATCATCCTCAAGAATCTCCAATTGTTGTCCCTTAATTGTGCAGTTTATCACTATAGTTGCAGCTTGATTCTCATGCACAATTGTCCTGGTTGTTGATGTGTTCCAAAAATCACCTAACACATCTAAATACAGCACATGATTAGCAGTTAGAGCACCTACATAGTAGGTCTCGGAAAGAAACTTAACAAAGCACTGAAAAACTTCAGGTGCTTGATTTGCATCTAGAAATGCAAGAAAGTTGGTTTCCTTGGGAAGAAAGGGTACAAGATTGTTGGATTCCATTGATATGAGTATGAAGTTTAGTGGGTAAAAGAGATTTGTGAGAAAGAAGAAAAACTAGAGAGAAATCGGTTTTGGATTGAAAGCTAGGTCACTTAAGATCTCGAAAGTTGTAAGTAAGTGTATGTCTCGAGAAGTCTGGGTATTTATAGTAAAAGTAAATGACTTGTCGAGAACTCAAAAATAGACATTTGGAGTTTGTTTATCGAGAAGTCATGTAACGCCCCCAAATCCGGGGTCAGGGGATTTGGTCGTCACGATGAAACCTCAATCCAAAATAACCTGTTAAATCAAATAATAAATGCCAGCGGAAGATATTTATCATAAATGACCCCAAACTAATCCAAGATCTTTTAAGGTTACAGTTCTAGAAACAAGATATCCAAATTCCACAAATAAATTTCTCACTTTCTTTTAACAATCTTTTCAATAAATCTCAATCTCACAATTAAACCCACTAGTATAACTTCGAAATGAAGTATACTAGGCCCAAATAAAATATACAACTATAATATAATCTAATATAAATAACTTTACACAATAAAACTTACACTAGTCCGCAAACCCTGGACCAACCACCTTCCAAGAGCTTCTTCTTTGCTTCCTCGAATTTCGCAGCTAAGTAGCGCAAGCTAATCCTCACTGGAGGTTAAATTTAAAAACAGGCAAGTATGAGCGGAAGAAATGCTCAGCAAGATCATTATAGCATATATAGGGTCTTTTGATATAAAACCGATATCTGCATTAGAGCAGAACATTTAAAATCATAATTGCTGAATTATAAACTCTTTTTGATATTTTCAAGCGAAAGGCTTCAGCAATACTTTGAATCTTGACGAGAATAAAACTCGTAAAACAGTGTTTACGGAAATATCGTAAACCACAATAACATGAAACAATGATTATGGATTGAATCATAAACTTTACTCAAAACTCAACTCTTGAAATTAATACTTATTTTGCTGTCATATCAAATTAGATATTAATACGAACTTTGATGCTCACAACCTACCTGCGCTAAAATAGGGAAGTCAACATCAATCATCTGCATTAATACCACCTTTGATATTTAACAACTTAAATATCAACATCAATCAGAATTTGAATCAAAACTGCATTCCACCTTTATTCAAAACCAAAACAGTTGATAAATCATTCCTTATAAGATTATCAAAAGCAATATAATAATTTAGATTGGAATCCTCGAACGACGGTATGTTGCCGCCGGTGATCAGCCGCGGAGCAACACCGGTATGCCGAAGCATATCCAACTAAACAAAGGGGTACCCAAGGCACATATCGGCCTAGCAAGGTGTTATATCCTGTATAACACATAGCTCACGCTGGACCGCCGCCACGGCCTCTTACGCAACCATCCAATCTTAAAACATTTTTATTGAAAGGGGTCATAATACTCGACACCCTTATAAATTTTATTCGCCCATTCACTTGGGCAGAAAACCAAAACAACGTCATCTTTCTCAAAATCCACAACATTTATAAATCCGATAATTGGATAAGTAAAATCACTTAGCTACTCTGAATATAGAATAGCGGAAAAATACTTGCATAAACAGAATTATTTAATTCAGCGATATGTAAAACATTTATTGATTCTAAACTGAGAATAGGGAAAGCAATACTTGCATGATATGATTCAAAATAAATATCACTTGAACAATAAGTGATGATAGAAATACTTGCCTTTGAGATTTTAGCAGTTAGTCACACTCGCAAAACCACATCTATTCTGACATTCTGTCTCACAACATCACCACCTTTCTTTTCAACACTTCACCGATATGCTGGTCATGCGATTGCTAGAAGCCAAATATCCAAATGCCATTCCATCTCATTCTTTATCCAACGTCTTATCCTGATCAACTCGAGAGATCCGCATCTATAATTAAAAGATATAGCTTTAATTGTCTAAACGATAATCACTCGACGAACTACGCGTCAAAATCCTATTGTCTACCCATACGATAGCCCACCATAAATATAACAGACAATCACAGGACTCTTGATCCACATACACACATAATTCATATAACACGTAATCACATAACTCACGTATCACATAATTCATATGACACAGGAGTCGTTACGTTTAAAACTGAAATTGAGTCAAAATACGATTTATCAATCAATAATCGACTCAGAATGACTCGTAAAACAAGCGACCTTTCGAAACAAAAAAGATTTGGGTCTCAAAAGTATTTTTAATGAAAGCGGAATATTTTTTTGAGTCTGTACACGTTCGTTTCGTATTAAACAGACGAACGGTTGATTTATTATAAATTTTTGAACATTTTTCGGAATAAAAACGATCTCCGAATCATTTAATAATTAAATAATAGGGCTCAAACACCCTAAAATAATTTTATAAGATTTATCGAGCCTGGAAAATAATTTAAAATAATATCTTAAAGCTCGAAACTATTTTTCAGAATTTTTAAATCAATTTTAAATAATTAAATCTAATTAAATAATCAATTAAAATTAATTAATAACTAATTAAATTAATTAATCAATTAATATTTAAACTAATTGAATAATTAAATAATTAATTATCAACTAAAATTAATTAATTAAATAATTTGGATTTATTTTTAAATTAAAAATAAATTTTCAGAATTAAAATAATGATTTTTAAAATAAAAATGAATTTTCAGAAATTATAAATAGGATTTTGAATTATTTTTAAAACTAAAATGCAGAAACAGGTTCTAAAATAAAATTTTGGGGAACTGAAGATCAAACCCGGGTTTTGTATCGGGTTGAAACCGGGTTTGTGGATCAGAAAACGGGTCAAGTCGTCCATCAAGAACTCGGCCGGATAATTGCCAGAATCCGGCGAGGCCAGAAATCCGGCGACGCTCCGGCGAGCTCTAAAACAGTCCGAAACACATGGGTTTTTGAACGGAATAAATCCAGAATCAACTCAGCAATTCATTACGACCAAGAACAGTCAAAAACAATAAAGTTTGATCGATTCCGATCAAAACTCGAACATCACCGGCGGACCAAATCGGAAAAATCAGATTAGATGCAAAACTAAACCAAATTCGATGATATACCCATGAAAACGAAGCTCCAGACACGTACAATCTAATCATATCATCACAATCAATCAAAAACCTCTAAATTATAAACCCCCAAAATTCGAATATTACCCTAAAAATCGATTTTAAAATTTAACCACTGTTGGAACGATTTGATGATATAAAATGATAGAGAATCGTCTGTGATTCATTTTGGTTATTCATACTTGTGATTTGGTGTTCAATAACGCCTTCAAAATTGACTTTGATTTTCAGAATTTCTCAAGAACACCAAGAACACATATTCAAGAAAATTTTCAGAAAATCAAACCTTAATTTCTATATGATATTGAACTCAGTTTTTGACGTATAATATACCAAATTGACCAGAAAAACATGCTCTACAACATGGAAGCATCAAATCACATCAACAACATCAAGAACAAATTTTCATAATTTAATTACTAAATAATTCGAATATAAATAAATAAATAAGAAAATTACCATGATTTCTGGAAAGAAACTGATGATTGATTCAGAAAGAAGATTTCGAGAGCTTCGTTTTGATATGCTGCACGCCCGAATCGGAGTTCGATAACGCCTTCGTTCGTGTGTTTGATTCTCGGGAACGTATCGGTTTTCTCGGGTTTTTCTCTGTATTTACGGTGTTTTAACTGGTTGCAAATGAATAAACGGAATAAACGAAATAAGAAATAGGCTATTTATATTTATGGAATATTGGATCGTTCTGGATCGTTTTGGATCGTTTTGGATCATTAAATTAGTTGCTTAGCCGCTAAGTAACTGCAATAACGATCCGATTTAATACCAAAATTGGATAATTATCAAAACCGAGCTTTTTATAAAACATTATATACGAGAATAATATAAAAATATCCCGTCTCTCGAAAATACGGGTTTTATTGATTACCGAAATAACTATCGTATCGAAAATATTGCGCCGGGCCGCGCACGGGTTAAACCGTAATCCGGATTGAAAAAGTCAAAACACGGAAAATGTCCGGAATTACCAGATTAGGTTAGGAAGGAGTTTTCGGAAGAGTTTCGGGTTGTAAAAACGCAAAAACGGTTGAAGTCGGACGATTCCCGGCTTTATAAAATAATTTTGGTAATTATTCAGAAAATAATTAATAATTCATAAATTAATATAAAATCATTTAACAGTCCAAAAATTACCAGAAAAATATCACAATTATCTATATTTTATTATGGACATATAATAATTCAAATACTCAAATAATATCACATATAAACACCCAAACATCAATTCCACTTATCAGATAATTCACCAAAATTCACATAAAATTCACATAAATAATTCCAAATAATTATAATAATAATATTTGAAAATATGGGATATTACAATCTACCCCCCTTATAAGGATTCCGTCCTCGGAATCAGTAGAAGAAAGCACTAAGGGTTTTTCTAACCAACTTTCCGTCATACCGCCTTACTTTGACTTGACCAGGATACTCAACTTAATTTGATTGGCATACCTTTGAATATTTGAGATGATAAAATCATGAAATTTCAAAAATAAGAGAATTTGATACCATAACGGAACCAAAATCTGAATTTGAGAAAAATATTGTTGAAATAAAAGAATAACTGAGAGATCAATATGATCAAACGAACTTGGTATTGCGTGTCCAAATTAAGACACTACTAAAGGTTGTTAACCTTCATGTATTCACAATACACACAAGTGATGGCGTCCCATCCAACTCCTATCACACAGACAGGGATACCTTGTGTCCCCTATAATTAGGGTTGTTCATCTCAGTCAGAATAAAAGAATATCAAAGGAATCCAAAATCAAATGAATAAAAATGAAAAGATTTCAAAGTTGATATTTATGAAGGAAATGAAATCCAGAGAACAAAATTATGTTACCAAATGAGCAAATGGTGTCACATCATCAAGAAACTATTCACCAACTAAGAAAAGTGGAATTAATTATCATAACTTGACAGAGCTATCAAAACCTGAAAAATAGGCTTCATGACAGACTCCGGCACATTTAAAACACAATTATGATTGAAAATGAGTGTTAGGGAATATCTCCTCTAACAATTACTTCTTTTTGGAGAGATGTCAAAAGAAATTATAGAAAGAAAAGGTATTGCCAAAGTCTAAATATTTATCTTCAATTTGAACTCTCCAGTTGACTCGCCCTCTGATTCTAGACGCTCCTTAATGTTCCAAAGATATCGATAATCTCCATCGTCGTCGAATTGTAGTAGCCTCGGAAGATTCCACCATAGAAATTTGCAACTTCCAGGAGTTCCATCCAGCTCAGCACAACCATCTCAAACGAATACGCCTTATCTTAGCTTATTCGTTGGTACTATATCCAATAGTCCAACAGGAACTCGATATGAGCTCAAACGTCCTCACATAGCTATACACACTCCTACACACTCTCGTTTCTAGTTTACTATAACCTCAGCTCTGATACCAACCTGTAACGCCCCCAAATCCGGGGTCAGGGGATTTGGTCGTCACGATGAAACCTCAATCCAAAATAACCTGTTAAATCAAATAATAAATGCCAGCGGAAGATATTTATCATAAATGACCCCAAACTAATCCAAGATCTTTTAAGGTTACAGTTCTAGAAACAAGATATCCAAATTCCACAAATAAATTTCTCACTTTCTTTTAACAATCTTTTCAATAAATCTCAATCTCACAATTAAACCCACTAGTATAACTTCGAAATGAAGTATACTAGGCCCAAATAAAATATACAACTATAATATAATCTAATATAAATAACTTTACACAATAAAACTTACACTAGTCCGCAAACCCTGGACCAACCACCTTCCAAGAGCTTCTTCTTTGCTTCCTCGAATTTCGCAGCTAAGTAGCGCAAGCTAATCCTCACTGGAGGTTAAATTTAAAAACAGGCAAGTATGAGCGGAAGAAATGCTCAGCAAGATCATTATAGCATATATAGGGTCTTTTGATATAAAACCGATATCTGCATTAGAGCAGAACATTTAAAATCATAATTGCTGAATTATAAACTCTTTTTGATATTTTCAAGCGAAAGGCTTCAGCAATACTTTGAATCTTGACGAGAATAAAACTCGTAAAACAGTGTTTACGGAAATATCGTAAACCACAATAACATGAAACAATGATTATGGATTGAATCATAAACTTTACTCAAAACTCAACTCTTGAAATTAATACTTATTTTGCTGTCATATCAAATTAGATATTAATACGAACTTTGATGCTCACAACCTACCTGCGCTAAAATAGGGAAGTCAACATCAATCATCTGCATTAATACCACCTTTGATATTTAACAACTTAAATATCAACATCAATCAGAATTTGAATCAAAACTGCATTCCACCTTTATTCAAAACCAAAACAGTTGATAAATCATTCCTTATAAGATTATCAAAAGCAATATAATAATTTAGATTGGAATCCTCGAACGACGGTATGTTGCCGCCGGTGATCAGCCGCGGAGCAACACCGGTATGCCGAAGCATATCCAACTAAACAAAGGGGTACCCAAGGCACATATCGGCCTAGCAAGGTGTTATATCCTGTATAACACATAGCTCACGCTGGACCGCCGCCACGGCCTCTTACGCAACCATCCAATCTTAAAACATTTTTATTGAAAGGGGTCATAATACTCGACACCCTTATAAATTTTATTCGCCCATTCACTTGGGCAGAAAACCAAAACAACGTCATCTTTCTCAAAATCCACAACATTTATAAATCCGATAATTGGATAAGTAAAATCACTTAGCTACTCTGAATATAGAATAGCGGAAAAATACTTGCATAAACAGAATTATTTAATTCAGCGATATGTAAAACATTTATTGATTCTAAACTGAGAATAGGGAAAGCAATACTTGCATGATATGATTCAAAATAAATATCACTTGAACAATAAGTGATGATAGAAATACTTGCCTTTGAGATTTTAGCAGTTAGTCACACTCGCAAAACCACATCTATTCTGACATTCTGTCTCACAACATCACCACCTTTCTTTTCAACACTTCACCGATATGCTGGTCATGCGATTGCTAGAAGCCAAATATCCAAATGCCATTCCATCTCATTCTTTATCCAACGTCTTATCCTGATCAACTCGAGAGATCCGCATCTATAATTAAAAGATATAGCTTTAATTGTCTAAACGATAATCACTCGACGAACTACGCGTCAAAATCCTATTGTCTACCCATACGATAGCCCACCATAAATATAACAGACAATCACAGGACTCTTGATCCACATACACACATAATTCATATAACACGTAATCACATAACTCACGTATCACATAATTCATATGACACAGGAGTCGTTACGTTTAAAACTGAAATTGAGTCAAAATACGATTTATCAATCAATAATCGACTCAGAATGACTCGTAAAACAAGCGACCTTTCGAAACAAAAAGGATTTGGGTCTCAAAAGTATTTTTAATGAAAGCGGAATATTTTTTTTAGTCTGTACACGTTCGTTTCGTATTAAACAGACGAACGGTTGATTTATTATAAATTTTTGAACATTTTTCGGAATAAAAACGATCTCCGAATCATTTAATAATTAAATAATAGGGCTCAAACACCCTAAAATAATTTTATAAGATTTATCGAGCCTGGAAAATAATTTAAAATAATATCTTAAAGCTCGAAACTATTTTTCAGAATTTTTAAATCAATTTTAAATAATTAAATCTAATTAAATAATCAATTAAAATTAATTAATAACTAATTAAATTAATTAATCAATTAATATTTAAACTAATTGAATAATTAAATAATTAATTATCAACTAAAATTAATTAATTAAATAATTTGGATTTATTTTTAAATTAAAAATAAATTTTCAGAATTAAAATAATGATTTTTAAAATAAAAATGAATTTTCAGAAATTATAAATAGGATTTTGAATTATTTTTAAAACTAAAATGCAGAAACAGGTTCTAAAATAAAATTTTGGGGAACTGAAGATCAAACCCGGGTTTTGTATCGGGTTGAAACCGGGTTTGTGGATCAGAAAACGGGTCAAGTCGTCCATCAAGAACTCGGCCGGATAATTGCCAGAATCCGGCGAGGCCAGAAATCCGGCGACGCTCCGGCGAGCTCTAAAACAGTCCGAAACACATGGGTTTTTGAACGGAATAAATCCAGAATCAACTCAGCAATTCATTACGACCAAGAACAGTCAAAAACAATAAAGTTTGATCGATTCCGATCAAAACTCGAACATCACCGGCGGACCAAATCGGAAAAATCCGATTAGATGCAAAACTAAACCAAATTCGATGATATACCCATGAAAACGAAGCTCCAGACACGTACAATCTAATCATATCATCACAATCAATCAAAAACCTCTAAATTATAAACCCCCAAAATTCGAATATTACCCTAAAAATCGATTTTAAAATTTAACCACTGTTGGAACGATTTGATGATATAAAATGATAGAGAATCGTCTGTGATTCATTTTGGTTATTCATACTTGTGATTTGGTGTTCAATAACGCCTTCAAAATTGACTTTGATTTTCAGAATTTCTCAAGAACACCAAGAACACATATTCAAGAAAATTTTCAGAAAATCAAACCTTAATTTCTATATGATATTGAACTCAGTTTTTGACGTATAATATACCAAATTGACCAGAAAAACATGCTCTACAACATGGAAGCATCAAATCACATCAACAACATCAAGAACAAATTTTCATAATTTAATTACTAAATAATTCGAATATAAATAAATAAATAAGAAAATTACCATGATTTCTGGAAAGAAACTGATGATTGATTCAGAAAGAAGATTTCGAGAGCTTCGTTTTGATATGCTGCACGCCCGAATCGGAGTTCGATAACGCCTTCGTTCGTGTGTTTGATTCTCGGGAACGTATCGGTTTTCTCGGGTTTTTCTATGTATTTACGGTGTTTTAACTGGTTGCAAATGAATAAACGGAATAAACGAAATAAGAAATAGGCTATTTATATTTATGGAATATTGGATCGTTCTGGATCGTTTTGGATCGTTTTGGATCATTAAATTAGTTGCTTAGCCGCTAAGTAACTGCAATAACGATCCGATTTAATACCAAAATTGGATAATTATCAAAACCGAGCTTTTTATAAAACATTATATACGAGAATAATATAAAAATATCCCGTCTCTCGAAAATACGGGTTTTATTGATTACCGAAATAACTATCGTATCGAAAATATTGCGCCGGGCCGCGCACGGGTTAAACCGTAATCCGGATTGAAAAAGTCAAAACACGGAAAATGTCCGGAATTACCAGATTCGGTTAGGAAGGAGTTTTCGGAAGAGTTTCGGGTTGTAAAAACGCAAAAACGGTTGAAGTCGGACGATTCCCGGCTTTATAAAATAATTTTGGTAATTATTCAGAAAATAATTAATAATTCATAAATTAATATAAAATCATTTAACAGTCCAAAAATTACCAGAAAAATATCACAATTATCTATATTTTATTATGGACATATAATAATTCAAATACTCAAATAATATCACATATAAACACCCAAACATCAATTCCACTTATCAGATAATTCACCAAAATTCACATAAAATTCACATAAATAATTCCAAATAATTATAATAATAATATTTGAAAATATGGGATATTACAAGTCATTTTAAGAAATGAAATACATATCGAGAAGTCATTTTAAATTACTCTTATAGAGAACTAAAAATTGACTTATCGAGATGTCAAATAAATACCCAGTTTGTCCCAAAAGTGGACTGAATTAATTCCAACTTTTATTTGAATAAATTCAAAATAAAATTAAAATAATTTTCCAAAAGTATTTTACCAAAATAATTATTATTAAATTATTTCAGTTCTGAGTTATTGATAAGTCAAAAATTGTACTTGTAGAGAGCTCTGTGAATTAACACTACTAGAGAACTCTACAAGGACTTATCGATAAGTAATTTTTAAGCCTATCGAGAAGTCAGTAAATTGACTTGTCGAGAACTCACTCGAGATGTCCTAAAATGACTTGTCGAGAAGTCAATTAGACTTATCGAGAACTCAGTTCTTTATATACTTTTGATTTTTGTAATTTTGCCTTGTGTTAATTTTACATATTAAGAATGTAAATTAACAACAGAGCAATTTACTTAGAATTTGAAAAATTCCAAGTTGAATTTTTGAATTTTGAAGAATAAATATGCAGAGATTTCTGAAATATTTATACTTCATATTTTAGTTAATTTCCAATAAAATCAAATTGATTATGATTTATTGGACATTAATCTGCTGCAAAACATTAGCTGAGTTCTTGCCTTAAGATGAAGAATTAAGCATTCCAATTTCACCTACAAGTCTAGTGTAAGTTGCTTCATCCAAATGTTTAGTAAAAATGTCAGCTAATTGTTTTTTAGTTGGAACAAAAATGGGCTCAATGGTACCATTTGTAGCTTGTTCTCTAATAAAACGATACCTTACATCAATGTGCTTTGTCCTAGAATGATTAACTGGATTAGCTACTATAGATATAGCACTAGTATTGTCACACATAATAGGAATTTGGTGTAACACTAGGCCATAGTCCATTAGCTGATTTCTAATCCAAAGCACTTGAGCACAACAACTTCCTGCAGCTATGTATTCAGCCTCAGCTGTAGAAGTTGATACAGATTGTTGTTTCTTGCTATACCAGGATACAAGTCTTTGTCCAAGAAATTGACAGCTTCCACTAGTACTCTTTCTGTCAACCCTGCATCCGGCAAACTCTGCATCTATGTAACCAAAAGCTTCAAAACCAGTTCCCTTAGGATACCATAATCCCATGTTAGGAGTCCCCTTCAAGTATCTGAAAATCCTTTTAACAACCATCAAATGTGATTCTTTTGGATTGGCTTGAAATCTTGCACACAGACATGTTGCAAACATGATGTTTGGTCTACTTGCTGTTAAATAAAGCAATGATCCAATCATCCCTCTATAGCTTGAGATATCTACACTTCTTCCCTTTTTGTCTTCATCCAACTTTGTTGCAGTAAACATAGGTGTAGATGTAGGTGAACAATCAACCATACCAAACTTCTTCAATAGATCCTTGACATACTTAGTTTGGCTGATGAAGATACCATCACTTCTCTGACTGACTTGAAGTCCAAGAAAGTAACTCAGTTCCCCCATCATACTCATTACATATTCACTTTACATAAGCTTGGAGAATCTTTGGCAAAGCTTCTCATTTGTAGAACCAAAGATAATATCATCCACATAGATTTGAACTAGGATCATATCATCACCATGTTTCTTGTAGATGAGAGTCTTGTCTATGATACCTCTAGTAAAACCATGCTTCAGTAGGAATTCTGACAATGTGTCATACCAAGCTCTAGGTGCATGTTTAAGTCCATATAGATCCTTGAGTAACTTGTACAAAAAATTTGGGAATTTTGGATCCTCAAAGCCAGGTGGCTATTGCACATAAACTTCTTCTTCTAGCTCACCATTCAGAAAGGCATTCTTGACATCCATTTGATACACTTTGAAATTTGAATGTGCAGCAAATGCCAGAAAAATTCTTATTGCTTCAAGTCTTGTAACTGGAGAAAAAGTTTCATCATAATCAATTCCTTCTTCTTATGAGTAGCCTTTTGCAACCAACCTTGCTTTATTTCTGGTAACTATACTATTTTCATCCATTTTATTCCTGAACACCCATTTTGTTCCAATAATGCTTCTATTCTTTGGTGCAGGAACTAACTTCCAAACTTTGCTTCTTTCAAACTGATTCAGCTCTTCCTGCATGGCAGATATCCAATCAGGATCCATTAAAGCTTTATCAATTTTATTTGGCTCTATTTGAGACAGAAAACATGCATATAGGCACTCATTAGCAGTTGCACTTCTAGTCCTCACACCAGCAGTAGGTTCACCAATAATTGCTTCTCTGGTGTGACTTCTATCCCACTTCCTTGTATGAGTTTGTTGAATTGTGCCTTCATCATTTTCTTCATTGTTGGTATGACTGCTAGATCCTTCTTCTCTTTCTCCCCCTGAGTTTGTGCTATCAAATTCAGGTGTTTGAGATGAGCTTCCATTTTAATGATTTTCCTATTGAGTAGTCTCTTTATTCATTATCTGTTGTGCATCAACTTCACACTATACCATAAATGGCCTACAGCAACACCAAGAAAATGTTACAACAGGCCCAAAAAAGTGTTACCACAGCCAGAAAAAGGCCTAAGGTAACATAAAAATTAAGTTGCTTTTTTTCGAGTTACCTTTGGCCCCTAAGGTAACATTACTTTTGCCCTGCTGTAACATTCACTTTTATGTTACAATAGCTGTCAAAGGTAACATTAATCTATGTCTATAGTATCATAATATGTATGTTACCTTTGGACTCAGAATTTCAAAAAAAAATGGGGCCCACATGTAGGGCCCACTGGTGGGCCCCATTTTGGGGCCCTATTTGTTTGCAAAGGTAACATACATAATGTGATACTATAGACATAATTTAATGTTACCTTTGATGCATATTGTAACAGTAATGTTTTGTATTATACCAATTTCTTTGTAACATTTTTAGTACCTAATGTAACATATTTTTCAAAAAAAAAATTGACAGGAATGGTTTGTAAATTCAACATGCCATAAAATCTGTTTTTCATCCAAGTCAACCAAATAAACAATTTCAACCAAACTCCATATCAGTTTTCACAAACCCCCACCAAATACTGCGGTTTCACACAATTCACCAACTCCACATACTCCACATACTCCAAAGAACAATTACTTAGTCTAGGACGATAAATAAACATCCAAAAGCTAGTACGATAACACTTGTTACTAGTACGCAAAATAAGATATGTAAAAAGGTGCACATCTGAAATCTAAAGTCCAGAGCCTCCGGTAACTGGTGTGAGGTAATTGTCATTAT
The DNA here is from genome assembly GCF_009905375.1 of Apium graveolens. Taxonomy (NCBI): domain Eukaryota; kingdom Viridiplantae; phylum Streptophyta; class Magnoliopsida; order Apiales; family Apiaceae; genus Apium; species Apium graveolens. Next base: position 36,466,513 of record NC_133648.1, read on the forward strand.
CGCTGGTTGTGCTGAAATCTTGATGGTTGATTGTTGTAAGTCATATGTCATAGACCTATTTGTATATTCGAGGATTCAACTCAACTCAAATAAGAATGTAATAAGTAAATAGTGGATCTACCGTCAGAGAGATCTCGCAAAGTAATATCTGTCAAAGGATTCAGAGACAAGGTTCATCTACAGACTTGAGGAATTAATTCACTGGAAGAAGTTCAAGAAATTGATCATGCCTCAGTGATATAAGTCAAGATCGTGGATTTAATCAAGTGACAGAGATCTCGTCAGCGTATCAATTAATTACAAGGATTTAATCTGAAGAAAATCAAAGTGTCAGAGTCAAGACATGAAGAAACGTCACGGAAGTTAGTCACTCATGAACCAGACAGTACATCGAGTGTCAACGTTGAAGTGGTGGAATTGATTCATAATTTTCAGTGATTTTCAGAAGATTTGCAGAAGAATGGTTGCTGCTCAAGACTAGAATTAATTCTCTATTAATTAATTAATTCATCTAATTTAATTAAGAAAATAAATTATATCTGCAAAGAATAATTTATTTATTAATTGAATTAATTGATTAATTAATTCTGAATTAATTTTAGGAATTTTCAGAAGGTTAATTGGATTAAATTCAAGCATTAAATCAGCAAGACAAATGGAAATGAACTAGCATGACAATCTGGATTGTCATACCGATTGTCATGCTAGGCCATTTTCCATTGTCATACCGAAAGTTACTCTAGGAGGATAATTGTCTTGCTAGTTCATTCTGATTGTCATGCTAGTTCATTCAGATTGTCTTGCTAGTTCATTCAATTGTCTCACCGAAAGTCTTGCCAGCTATAGGATTGTCATGCCAAGTCAATTCTATTCGTTTGTTGATTTAAAAAGAAGCAGAGAAGCAGCATCTCAAAAATAATTCAAACACACAAGTCAAGAACAAAAGAGCAGCCGCCTTGAAATATAAAATCATCTTCTCTGCAGAAATTCAAGATCAATTTCTAGTTTGTTAATGTTAAATCCAAACCACTAGAATTACTTATCTTGTTCTTGTGTAACAATCTAGCGGATCAAAATCCCTAGAACTTAATCTCAAATTGCGTTTAGCATTTGAATCTTTTTATTACAAAAATAGAAAAAGTTCATGTCGAATTTATTCTAGATTTGTGATAATTAATTTGAGATTAATTCCTTGTAATCGATACAGTTGTTGTAACACCTTTCAAGTTTAATAATATTTTTATTTAACTTGAATTTTGTTTCACATTTTTTATTCCGCATTTAATTCGATTATTCGGTACTGTTTGTATTCAACCCCCCCTTCTACAAACACATTGGGACCCAACAATTGGTATCAGAGCCTTCTGATTAACGAACAAATCAAGATCCTAGACTTTTGTGATTTTTCAACTCCTTGAATTTTTATTTATTCAAAAATTCATAATGACTTCACATAAAGTTGGAACCGTTAAAATTCCACAATTTGATAAAGAGAATTATATCATGTGGAAGAAGAAGATGCTATTATTTTTACAAGTTGCAAATCCCAAATATTCAAACTTGTTAAAGAAGGGTATAAAAACTCCGATGATTATTGAACCGGAGGTAATAATAGATGGTGTGGTGACTACTGAAGCTAGAACCTATCCAAAAGAGCCTGAAGATTTTACTCCTGCTGAGAAGGAAGAAGCCTCCTTGGATGCCAGCCTTCAATTAATATTAATTGATTCCCTTGATCCCTTGATGAACAGACATGTGATGAACTGTAAAAATTCCAAACACATGTGGGAAACTATTGAGGTGATTAATGAAGGCACAGAGGAAGTTAGGGAGAACAAGTTGGAAATCCTAACCTCTGAATATGAACATTTCAAATCAAATCCAGGAGAAGGAATTACTGAAGTGTTTGAGAGGTACAATGCGTTGATCAACAACCTGAACATCAATGGAAAGTATTATTCAATCAGGGAGGTCAACAAAAAGTTCCTTTTAACACTGCCAGCTCATCTTGAACATAGAATCACTGCCATTAGAGAAGCTAGAGATCTGAGTGAGATTTCTTTGGACAGGCTCTATGGAGTGTTAAAAACCTATGAGTTGGAGCAGATTCAACAGAAGGAAGTCTACGGGAAGGATAGAATGGTCAGCACATCTACTGAACTTGTAGCTGAAGGTCAACAACAACAACAATCTCAACAATTGGAGAGAATGGTACAGTATTCCAAGGCTGAGGAAAATATGTTAGTAGCAGAATATGATCCTCCTACTACAAATCAATCAAGTGATGATTTTTATTCCTTGGAAGAGCTGGAGCAATTGGAAGATGAGTCAATGGCCCAAATTGTCAAGAGATTCTCCCATGTCAGATTCAAGAGGAATCCCAAGCTGAAGTACAAGTCCAACTACAACAAATTCCAGAAAGGTGGATCTTCATCCTCTAACACCAGCAGTGGTGGATACAAAACAGGGATGGTTGATCGAAGCACCATTAGATGCTATAACTGCAATGAGTTGGGACACTTTGCCACAGAATGTAGGAAGCCAAAGCAAGTAAGAAAGAACTCTGAAAGGGCTTATCTGGCAAAGGGAAGAAGCTGGGATGATACTGACAGTGAAGATGAAGATGAAGGAAATCTTGCTCTTATGGCTATTGATGGAAAAGCTTCATCGTCAAGAATAGAGGTAAAACTTTCTGATGCTGAAATGGTTTATCATCTAAGAGGTAACTTAGATTGTGCTCGTCGTGATAATGAACTGTTAAGTTTACAGATCACAGACCTTGAGAAAGAGGTCAATGAATTAAGACTTGTGCACATTAATCAAGACAAATTAAAAGAACAGGTATCTTTTCTAGAGAATAGAGTTGACTGTTATAGAAAACTCGAGACTATTCTCAAAGACAAGATCACCGGTCTTGAGACTAAGGTTAGAGCCTACTTCAATTCTTGTACGAAGGCTAAAGAGTTCTACAGTAAGCAAGCTGTTAATCAAACATCTGGAATAGGTTATGATTACAATGCTGCTATTGGAGAATTAGGCATAAACTCCCCTCCTCATGTATGTGCTAAAGGGAGGGAAGTACCACATGTGCTTAAGGGTGTTGATGAACCCCTCTATAAAGCATCAATTGCTGAACCATTTGATGCGACCTCTTCTGTTATTCAAGAAGAAATACGTGCTGAGGATCATGCTTATGAGAAGATTGTTTCCAAGTCAAGTGAGTCGAAAGTTCCAGTCAAAGTTGTGAAAGCAACTGAGACTAACTCAGACACACATGAGTTGGATAACAATAATGCCATGTCTACCATGCATAAATTACCTGCTGTTAATCACTCTCATAAAGCATGTGGTGTTGCTAATTGTATGTCTTGTGCTTTTAATATGATGTATGCTTATTTTAATGGTAAGCATGTGTCTAATGATAAGACTACTCCTCGTCAGCATGTGAATAACAAGAAGCATGATAGGTCTAAGACTGCTAGTCCTTCTAAGGCTAGAAAGGAGACATTTGTGCCTAAGCTTAAACAGAAATTTGTTAAGGCTGTTTACAAGGTCAAATGTTCAGTCATTGAGAAAGTTGAGATCATTAAAATTAAAAATGTTGTTTTGCCTGACAAAGGACAATTCTACAAGTATGCCGGGCCCAACCAAGTTTGGGTTCCGAAGAAGGTCTAATCCATTTGTAGTGCAGGGCATTAAACAGGTATAACCGGTAGTGTGGATTCTTGACAATGGATCATCAAGACATATGACCGGAGATAGAGCCCTGCTATCAAATGTGGATTGAGAAAGCTGGCCCCTGGTTACCTTTGGAGATAACAGCAAAGGTTTATCTGAGGGATATGGCTGTTTGCAAGCTGGGAATGTTATCATTGTAATTTTGTATATTGTGCTAGGTTATTATCAGGAAGCAGTATCTAACATATAGCACCAGTGACGAGACTTGAGAATATTACGACATATCAGACACCTGCTGCACATTACACTTGGAATTGTACTCTAGTAAGATGTGTACAAGTGTACTCCTGATTGGTAAGTCAAAAGAGGAAGTCAATGCACCACAGTTCATGGACTTTGCAGCTGCAGATCTATTGGACTATGCAATTTCTTCTTCACAATCTCACTTCAGGTTGGTATGAACTAGTATACTGCTCAAGCAATCGTCAAGGACATGGTATGGCACTCTAACTGCAGTTACAGTTTTATATGAATAAGTAGAGTCGTCATATTTATAACTCTCTTATCACTAAGCACAATCATATTGTTTTATATGTGCAGTGATATATTGTTAATGCAACATAACAATTAGTATCTAAAGTACTTGACAAGTATCGGTCAATGATATGTTGTTAACATTATGTTGCAGATATTTGTAAGCTTTTGATATGAATGAGAATTACTTAGACTTTACCCTAAGTGATCAATGTTTTATCAAAAACTCATTCATATTGAAAAACAAAATCAAACTTCTTTCTACATTAGTGATTTCTTATTTCATGTAAAATCTTTTGAAATCACTATTGTAAATCATTTTCTCTCTATTACCATATGTTCTATGTTACAGGTTCAGTCTCCAATGACTTTCTTTCATTGACAGTCATGAGGTTGAAAACCCACAACGTCTATCCCAGACTGTAAAGACAAACACAAAAACAGAACCAACCAACACTCTCTTACCACTAAATGTAGTATGAATGAGCGTGAGGGAGATAGTGCCTAGTGCACCACATAAGGAAGGTTCTGTAGTCAACCCAGTAGCTCTGTCTCCTACATAGATGAGTAGTATTTAAACCGAGACAACTGCTAGCCCCCATACATCTTCTCAAAAAGATGTAATGGCTGAAAAGGCACAAAAACAGTTACTAGATTCATTCTCTCAACAGGGTGAGTCTATTGAATTTTGCCTGTCGGCCAAGGTATCCGATGTAGTGTCACCACTTCAAACATAATCAATTCTTGATGCACAAGGAGAGGTTACACACACAAAGGATGAGTTGACGGAAACAAGAGTTTCGACCATTTTAAGGTCAGATTCGATTGTTCAAGGTTCGTTAGTGGACCAATTGCCTTTACAGGTGTTAGGAGAGGATACTGATCCAAAAGCCATATGTCAGTGGTCAGTGTCTACCTCCCCAGGCTTAAATCCCCTGGATGCATCTGCGGATAGTGGATCTGACATAGGCGCAGATCGGCAACTTGTTGACAATGATTCAGATATTACCTGATAAGTCACAAGGAAATGTCTTCACAGACATTAGAAGGGAACTTTGATCTTTATGCTAAATTCGTTGGATCATTGTTTACCTTCCCAGAATTCAAATCTGGAACCCTAAAAGGGAAACTAGCAACTTGTAAATTATGACTCAGATTCATCTGACGAGTTTAACAAGGATGGGGATTTGTGAACTCCCATTGCACCACCTGTGACCTCCTTTAAGGATGGCTAAGGTGATTTTCCTTGCAGGTACAGCTGGATTATGGAGCTATGAGAGAAGAGTGATACACTTGTGAGAATGAGTGTAAACACGAGTGGAGAGAAGAGTGAAACACATGTGAGGTACACTAAAACACAATCACACACTCACAGTGAGGAAGAAAGAGAAACTACTTGTTATTTCTTTTCCAACCAAGTGAAATATGAGAACTCCTTCAGACGACGGCATACATTCCTTCTTTAAGGGGGAGATAAAAGCTTAAGTAATAGTTTGGAGGATTCCTCAACTAAGGGGGAGAAATAGCAGGGAGTAAGAAAAAGATCAAACATGTACACTACACCACACCATTGTTGTTTGTAACTACGGATCCTATTGTACGGGAGAGGTGGTAAACACAAGGTGATTTTCTAGTAAGGGAAGAAGCTGTTAGGGGAGTACCATTGGTTTTTATCTGCGGATCCTATTGTACGGGAGAGGTGGTAAAACGAAGGTGATCTTCTTTAATCAGTTGATTCTCATAGGGGGAGAAGCAAGAGATATGGGCTTCTCAACAGGAAATGTGGTTGTACAAATGAAGATGGAACTACTTGAAGATATGTTCAGTCTAGAGGAACATCTACTTGGAATCTGGAAAATGTTAAATCTCATCCAGAACTTTTCTGCTATTTACTTTGCATGTATGTTTATATCTTTTTCTTATTTGTTAGTTGAGTTATCCTCTAGGTATTTGTGTGTTATTGTCTAACAAACAAATAGGGGGAGATTGTAAGTCATATGTCATAGACCTATTTGTATATTCGAGGATTCAACTCAACTCAAATAAGAATGTAATAAGTAAATAGTGGATCTACCGTCAGAGAGATCTCGCAAAGTAATATCTGTCAAAGGATTCAGAGACAAGGTTCATCTACAGACTTGAGGAATTAATTCACTGGAAGAAGTTCAAGAAATTGATCATGCCTCAGTGATATAAGTCAAGATCGTGGATTTAATCAAGTGACAGAGATCTCGTCAGCGTATCAATTAATTACAAGGATTTAATCTGAAGAAAATCAAAGTGTCAGAGTCAAGACATGAAGAAACGTCACGGAAGTTAGTCACTCATGAACCAGACAGTACATCGAGTGTCAACGTTGAAGTGGTGGAATTGATTCATAATTTTCAGTGATTTTCAGAAGATTTGCAGAAGAATGGTTGCTGCTCAAGACTAGAATTAATTCTCTATTAATTAATTAATTCATCTAATTTAATTAAGAAAATAAATTATATCTGCAAAGAATAATTTATTTATTAATTGAATTAATTGATTAATTAATTCTGAATTAATTTTAGGAATTTTCAGAAGGTTAATTGGATTAAATTCAAGCATTAAATCAGCAAGACAAATGGAAATGAACTAGCATGACAATCTGGATTGTCATACCGATTGTCATGCTAGGCCATTTTCCATTGTCATACCGAAAGTTACTCTAGGAGGATAATTGTCTTGCTAGTTCATTCTGATTGTCATGCTAGTTCATTCAGATTGTCTTGCTAGTTCATTCAATTGTCTCACCGAAAGTCTTGCCAGCTATAGGATTGTCATGCCAAGTCAATTCTATTCGTTTGTTGATTTAAAAAGAAGCAGAGAAGCAGCATCTCAAAAATAATTCAAACACACAAGTCAAGAACAAAAGAGCAGCCGCCTTGAAATATAAAATCATCTTCTCTGCAGAAATTCAAGATCAATTTCTAGTTTGTTAATGTTAAATCCAAACCACTAGAATTACTTATCTTGTTCTTGTGTAACAATCTAGCGGATCAAAATCCCTAGAACTTAATCTCAAATTGCGTTTAGCATTTGAATCTTTTTATTACAAAAATAGAAAAAGTTCATGTCGAATTTATTCTAGATTTGTGATAATTAATTTGAGATTAATTCCTTGTAATCGATACAGTTGTTGTAACACCTTTCAAGTTTAATAATATTTTTATTTAACTTGAATTTTGTTTCACATTTTTTATTCCGCATTTAATTCGATTATTCGGTACTGTTTGTATTCAACCCCCCCTTCTACAAACACATTGGGACCCAACAATTATGATGCCTGGATTTGCGTCGGCTATTTTCTTAAGTAACCAGGCCATATTCTCCTGCACCTTCTTGTTGACTTGCATATCCACTTCTTCTTGTACCTTCTTTGTCATCGATGCCTCGACTTCACTCACCAGAGTCTGCTTTATCTTTCCTGCCAACTCCTGTACATAAGTATTTGTCGAACCAGCAGTACTGGAGTAACCTTTTGCAGCATCAGGACATCTTCCATGGAGCCAAGATGGCCCATGTTTTTTTCCATCAGAAAGTAGTTCCTCGTTGGGATCTTCGCTCGTACTGATTTTTTCCTTAATCTTTTTCTACATACCAGAAAAACAAACGAACACTTGGTCACACAATAATTTAAATGCTTCACTAACTAATTTCAAAATAACCGAATAATTTAATCCAATTAAATTCACAATTAGTAATCATTAAATAAAAATGCATGCAGGTACATAAATAAAACTTCTAAATACCAAATAAATCATAAAACACAACTAATTAACCATCTTGCGACATTAATGGATATTCAGAAGCACTAAGATTAATAAAAAACACTTACAATCTTGTTTTTTATTTCTTCAGTGTTGGTCTTATACTCACGACCATCAGTACGCTCACGAGTCTCAACAAAAACCTCTGCTTCAGGTGGTGGACGCTGATTCTTTGCCTTTTTTTTCTGACAAAAATGAACAAGTTAGCCAAAAGAAATATAGAAATTAATTTCTAGATATATAGTAATATATGTAACCAGAAGGCTGCCCACATTCATATATTTGTGTAACAACTAGCTTATTGAGGTTAATATGCGTAATTGAGATTCTGGCCATACCATATTGTTTCGAATTTGTGCGAAAGTCTTTGGACCAGTAGTGTGTGTGTCTGTATACTGACATCGACTTCTTGCATTTGTCGCTGCTCTTTTCTACAAAAATGTGAAATAACTTTATGTCACTTAGATCAAATATAAATACATAATTAAATATGAAAGTGCAAGGGGAATTAGAAAACCTTAATGCTTTCATCATTCCAGTACTCCAGCAACATCTTGAAACTCTCAAGGGGAATATCAGTTGGCCTATTTTCCATCCGTTCTTCATCAGTTTCAAATGCTTTATAATGCGCCTTCTTAATTCGGCTCTTACGTGTCTTCCAAGATGACTGAATGGTTTTCAACACCCATGTTTCACATTCATCAGGTATAATGTATCTTTGCTGGAAAAAGTCAACAAAATAAAGAACACAAGTACAGTTAATCAAAGGTAATGTTGCAGAAAAATAAATCACGATAATTAAACAATGTATGTGATACCTTGACATAATTCCACAGTGTATTTTTCAAAGTTTTCGGAACATCACGCCAAGAAATATAGGTAAATGACACGCATCGCTTTGCGAGTGTCCCCAAGAAGTTACTAAGTTCAGAAATTACTTTGTCCTCATCTGAAACGGGCTGGAACCTTTCATTCATCTGAAGGACAACTCGATGGTCCATATTTCTGGTATGAACCCTATCCATCCTCGTCGGTCCTCTCAGCCTTATAGGAACTTCAACTACATATGAGCAAAAAATTACTATAACCACTATACTTCTTCGCTGATTGATTAGGGCCCATTGCAAGCACTTCCAATTCCTTTGAAATGTTATCTTTTTTTCCGACCTCCCCCTTCATCCATTTCCAAAAATCTTCAGAATGTTCTCTCTCACGATTGTATCTTTTTGACTTGGCTTGTCCTTCTATTAAGATTCGATGCTCCCTACAATAATTACCTAGTTAAAAATCAAGACAAAACAGGTTCTAATTCTATAACAGTTAAACACAATTAGTAGCTAGAATCTTACTCGATTAAATTATCAATTTCTTTATTCCCGCAGTTGAATAGAATATAATGATGAATAGCCATCCATTCAACTTCAACTAAATTCACAGCCTTTCCATCTTTATTTCTGCGTGAACCAATAGGAAATTCTACTTTTTCTGGAAAACTTTCAAATTTTGCAGCCTTGGTAAATTTTGATCCTCCATGGCCACCCAAGAATCTTGAACAAAATATCAAGCATTCTTCGGCCAGGTAACCCTCGGCGATACATCCCTCTGGTTTAGATCTATTCCGCACATAAGATTTCAATTTATTTAAATAGCGCTCAATTGGCCACATGCTTCGAACATGGGCCGGTCCACCAAATACAATTTCTTGGCACAAGTGAATCAAAAGGTGGACCATCACATCAAAAAAAGCCTGAATGAATATAGTCTCAAATTGACAAATAATTTCAATTATTTCTGTTTGCAGCCTCTTAAGATCACTTAAGTCGATGACTTTACTCCAAATACCTCTTAAGAAGGCCCCTAATCTGATAAAAGGGACTGCAACCTCCGGTTTCAAAGATTTCTTCACTGCAAATTGTAATAAGTAGTGCATGAAAAAGTGAGCATCATGACTCTTATAGCCAGATACCTTTCTCTCCTTCATGTGCACACACCGGCTGATATTAGAGGCACTTCCATATGGGAATTTAGCATTTTTAAGGACAGAGCAGAATAAATCTTTCTCTTCATTTGTCATGTCGAATATCGCAGCCCTTATTTCAAGGTGTTTCCCGTCACTTGATAGAACAGGATGGAGGACCTTTCTGATGCCAAGTTCTTGCAAATCTAGGTGAGCTGCTATATGGTCTTTTGTTTTTCCAGCAATATTGAGCAATGTGCCAAGTACTTTATCACACACATTCTTCTCGATGTGCATAACATCAAGGTTATGTCGAGAAACATTGTGCTTCCAGTAAGGCAGATCAAAGAATATTGATTTTTTCTTGAAAGGCGAATTCGACTTAATCTTATTTTTTTGGCGCTTTCTTTTCTTCTCTGGTTTCTTCCCCCCAAAATGATTTACAAATCCTGCCAATAATTCTTCAATGTCTGTTCCAGTTAGAACCTCTGGACAACCTCTCAATTCAATTTGACCATTAAATTTTCTTTTATCAAGCCTCCATGGGTGTTCGGGATGGAGAAATCTCCTATGGTCCATGTAACACATTTTTCGACTATGTTTTAGGTACATAGAGGATGTTTCATAATTGCAAACTGGACAAGCTAGTCTTCCTTCTGTGCTCCATCCAGATAGCATTGCTAGCCCGGGAAAATCACTGATTGTCCAAAGTAAAGAAGCGCGCAAGTTGAAAGTATGGTCAGTAAGGGCATCATAAGTCTCAATGCCTACTTCCCACAGCTCATTCAGTTCAGCAATTAAAGGTTGCATGAAGACATCTATATTATTCTTCGGAGACTCGGGACCAGATATGAGTGTCGAGAGAATTAGATTATCTTGCTTCATACACAGCCAGGGGGGAATGTTGTAGTTAACCAAAATAATTGGCCAAGTACTATGACTTATGTTCATAGTACGAAAAGGATTGAAACCATCAGCGGCTAGGCCCAATCTGATGTTTCTGTTCTCGGATGAAAATTGAGGATAACGAGCATCCAATGCCTTCCAAGCCTCTGCATCAGCGGGATGTCGAAGTTTGCCGTCCTTTTTTCGACCTTTTGCATGCCATAACATCAGTTCTGATAACTCTTTGCTCATAAACATGCGTTGCAACCTTTTTTTGAGTGGAAAGTAGCGCATCACGTTTGCCGGGACCTTGTGAATTAACTTCTTCCCATTATTGTCCACGGCGCCTTTTTTTTCCAGTACGACCCACCTTGAAGCACCACAAGTTTTACAATTTTCTTCTTTTTCATTTTCAGCCCAAAACAGCATACAATTATTGGGGCAGGCGTGTATCCTTTGATAATCGAGCCCTAAATCTTTAATAACATTCTTTGCCGCATTAAAAGACAAAGGAATGTGTGCTTCTGGAAAAGCATCTTTTATCAGCTCTAATAAATCCCCGAAACCCGACTCCGAAATCCCATGAATGCACTTTAAAGAGTACAACCTAATGATAAAACTTAAGCGGGAAAATTTTTTGCAGCCCGGATATAAGGGCTGCTTTCCTTCTTCAAGATGGCCATAAAATTTTTTGGCATCATCATTCGGTCCAGTAGTATCATTAGTACGATGGAACATCTCGTCCAAATTATCTCCGAAGGTAAAGGAATCTTTAAAACCCATATTTTCTGCCCGTTCAATATCTATCCTATGATCTTTGCTCGAAACCTCACAAATCCAATTCGCATACAATGGACAAGGGCCATGACAAATAAGATGATCATAAATAAGATCTTGAGTATGCCACTTGCCATTTCTACAATTCTTGTAAGGGCACAACATTTCATCGCCTACGGAAAATTTGGGAAATGCATTTTCTAAAAAATCCTTTATCCCCTTAATGTAAGGTGTACTGTATTTTGGAAGGGTTATCCATTGACTTAGATCATCGTCCATCACTACAGAAAACAGGACAATAACGTCATATTCCTAAAAGAAAACAACGTAGTCGTGAAACCATACACCCATATTGGTTATACGTTCTAACAACACAACGCAGCCGTGAAGCCCTAAGCAGACCGAGGTAATATTTTATGTTCTCATTTTCATTGGTTGTACATACTAATAACGACACAACCGTGAAACCCTAAACCCATATTAGATATGCGTACTAATAACAACGCAGAAGTGAAATCCTAAACCAATATTATAGATTATATGTATTAATAACAACACAGCATAACAACGCAGCCCTGAAATCGTAAATCCATATTAGATTATACGTATCGAAACCATGTTATATGACCATGAATATACATGTGAATACACCCATTTCCGTATTATCCCACTCCTCCTACCTACCGAACTGTGACAGTTGATGTTAACAAAAATTTAAATACTCGTAAAGGGTTGAAACTCTCAGGAATAAAGGTCAAATTAACATAAATGTAAATACTCATAAACAATTGCATTATAGATATAACAGATATCTACTTACACAATCAATTATATCCACTTGACTATGATGATTTACATGTAAGTTATAACTAAAGCCTAACATGAAAATCAACCGGATAAAAAGCAAATATCGAGAAACAAATTTAATACAAAAATCACACTTACAGATCTACAAAAATAAAAAACCCCAATTCCAATTAAAATTACACAAAAACATGCATGTAACATACATATACATGTATAAAATACACAAAAACACGCATGTAACAAATTAGAGAAGAAACTAACAGAAATAGAGGGGGCGAGAGAGAGAGAGAGAGAGAGATAGAGAGAGAGAGAGATACACAAAATCAGAGAGAGCGAGAGCGAGAGAGAGAGAGAGAGAGAGAGAGAGAGAGAGAGAGAGAGAGAGAGAGAGAGAGAGAGAGAGAGAGAGAGAGAGAGATGTAGTACCTTAATGTTGAACCGCAAGCTGATTTGAAACCCCAATTAGAAACCCTAGCTCCAATCTGTGACCCGCTTCTCCAAAATGTGACCAGCTTCGCCAAAATGTTACCCCCAATTAGAAACCCTAGCTCGAGAGAGGAATGAAAGAGAATAGCTACTGGGAGAGAGAGAATAAGAGAGAGAGTGAGAGAATGAGGGAGAATGAAATTAGAGGGAGAAGTTAATTTGTCTGAAATTTTAGCGCTTCTCCAAAAAATTTGAGCCCGCCTGAAAAAGCCCAGCTAATTTCATCTCTTTTTTTAAAAAAATTAAGTTTTAATTGTCTTTAAATTTTTTATTGATAAAAATTTATCAATTATTAATTAATACAGTTTATAAATTTTTTTAAAAAAAATATTTTATCAATCTTAACTAATATTAATATTTTTGCTTAATTATATTATAAAAATTGATTAATTTTCATGTCAAATAATTATATATATTTAATTGTTTGTAAAATATACTACTTTTTTATCCAATAATACCCTATTGTAACATAAATTGTCACATGTTACTCGTATGTAACACTTTGAAACTATAGTAACATGTTTTAAAGGCTATGGTAACATCAAAAATACTACGTTGCGGTAGGCTAAGATGAGCATACCTAAGGTAACATAATTTTGTAACATGCATGATTAAACCATTGCGATAGGCCATCTATGGTGTAGTGTCATCTTCTCCATCAGAAATACTATCAATGTTGAGGTTTTTAAATGCAAGGGCGTCAGCTTCATTATCATCAAGGAATTCCAATCCTGGACACCTGTCATCATCAAAAGTCACATCTGTGCTCTCCATAATCTTCTTTTAATCAATCACATAAACTTTGTAGGATGTTTTTTCAGTGAATATCCCAGAATAATTGCTTCAAAAACCTTTGAGTCAAATTTTCTCACATATTCAGAGTTGTCTTTCAAAATGTAACACTTGCTTCCAAACACATGAAGATGCTTTACAGTAGGCTTTCTTTTAGACATGATTGAGTAAGGTGACTTTCCATGTCCCTTGTTAATGAGATCTGTTCTAAGTGTAACATGCAGTGTTACTAGCCTCCTCCCAGAAACTTATTGGCAGCTTGGCATCTTGCAGCATTATTCTAGCAGCTTCAACTAATGTTATGTTCTTTCTCTCAACTACTCCATTTTGTTGAGGTGTTCTAGCAGCTGAGAATTCTTGAACAATGCCTTTGCTTTGCAGAATTCACTCAATGTTGCATTTTTTAATTCTGTTCCATTGTCACTTCTCAATCTTTTCACATAATTGTAATCTTCAGCCTGCTTTTCTATCTTCTTGATGTGCTCAATTATGATATGTGGAGTTTCATCTTTAGAGTGCATAGACTCTACCCAAGTGTATCTTGAGAAATCATCCACCATCACAAGTGCATATTTGTTCCTTGAAATAGATAAGACATTTACTGGCCCAAACAAGTCCATATGAATTAGTTGCAAAGGAGTACTTATAGAATTCACAGTTTTTGACTTGTGACTTAATCTCTTCATTTTTCCTTTCTGACGAGCTTCAGAAACTTCAACTTGAGCAAACTCCAGTTTAGGCATGTCTCTTACCAACTCCTTGTTGACCAAGGTGTTAATTGCCTTGAAATTTAAGTGAGACAACTTTTTATGCCAGAGCTTGCTTTGTTCTTCTGATGCCTTGGTTAGAAGCAAAAAACACCATCCTTATTTGTTGAGTAAAAATCTACAACAAACAAAGCTTCCTTCCCTTGCTTCTTTCAGAGCAACTTCACCAGTTTTCTTGCTGATAAAAGTGCATTCTTCTTTGTTGAATAAAACTTCAAAGCCTTTGTCTACAAATTGGATAACACTTAGAAGATTCACTTGAAGACCAGCTACCAGTGCTACATCATCAATGACACTATTTTCAGAAACAATCTTGCCATATCCCATTGTAAATCCTTTGATGTTGTCTCCAAATGTCACCAAAGGGCCAGCCTTCTCCTCAAATTGTGATAGCAGGGCTTTATCACCTATCATATGCCTGGAACATCCACTGTCTATGATCCAGATGACTTTCTTCACTTTGCCCTGCACATAATGAGTTTTAAGTGTGTTTAGCAATCCAATCAGTGTTAGGTACTTTCTTCTTGTTAACTTGTTCAGCAGAAGTAGAATGAGTTATTTTAGAAAAAATAGAGTTCAATAACTGTTGTGCATGTTTTCCATTTTATGTAGACTCAATTCTTGTTTATTTAAGGGATACTCTCAATTTGTGGCAACTCTTCATTACTTTCAAGTTGCAAGGAATGCAGTCAAACTTGTCACAGAATGAATAGGAATCATTTGCATTTGCTTCATTGTATTTGCAGGCTCTCTCAGTTGGCTTGCTAACTACCTTTTTACAAAGGTGAGTTAGGTGATTCACAGAGCCACATTTTTCACACTTCTTTCTTGGAGCATCTGCAACTATAAGCAAAATTGTTGCTTTTGTTTATCCCTATTTTACCATTTCTATTTTTCTTTTTCTTTCTTGCATCTTCACTTTTGGTTTCTTTGACAAGAGTCTTGGGACTTTGTTTGTCCATGAGCTTCTCTTTAGTATTGGAAAACTGAGTTGATTCTGTAGTTTTCTCCTCTTCATCCTCATCAGTAATTTCTTGCTTGATTATCAATTCCTCTTCACTGAAGTTGACTTCACATACTTTGAATATAGGTGCATTAACCTCCTTCAAAAAGGTTAGAGCATTTTCAGTTTTCTTTGCTTTCCCTTTGTCACCTACAGTCTTCTTTTTGTCATTCAAAGCATCATAGTCAAGGCCAATAGCAACGTTTTCACATGGCTTGTTTTTCTCATGGTACTTTCCAACCAGTTCGGATGCATTTCTGAAAGATTTCAGCTTCACTTCATTCTTTTCCAGCTTCTCCCTTAGCACTGCCTCAATTTCACTTGCACACTTGAGCTTGTTCTTTAGATATGCATTTTCTTGTTTTAAAGCCTCAAGCTCCACCAACAACAATTCAGTTTCATGTTTCTCACTTTCAAGCTTCTCATTCAACTTTGTCAATCTGCTAACTTCTTCATTAGCAGCAACCATGCTTGTGTGAATGTGAAATATTTCTGTGCTCATCTTCTCAACAGTTTCCTTATATTGACTCTTATTTAAATCAATTGTGGTAAGAGTTGGTACCTGTGATTTAGATGAGGATGATTCTCCTTGTTACAAGGCCATGAGTGCATAATTTCCAAATTCTTCATCTTCATCATTCTCAGAGTCATCCCAACTTTTAACCTCTGCAATATAAGCTTTGCTTTGTTGTTTGTTCAGAAGAGCTTCATACTTTGCTTCAAGTTCAAGATAAGCTTTATCTTTCTTGCCTTCTTGGGTTTCCTACATTCTGTAGCAAAATGGCCCAACTCATCACAGTTGTAGCACCTTATCTTAGATCTGTCAACGGATCCTGTTTTGTAACCATTCTTGCTCTCAGAATTATACTTCCCTTTTCCTTTCCAGCTGCTGACTTTGTTGAAATACTGTCCTTTTCCCTTGAAAAATCTTGGCTTCTTTACTCTAATGTTAGAGAATTTTCTAGCCAAAGAAGCCATTGACTGATCTAGCCCATCCAGTTCATCAAGAGTGTAGAACTCATCTTCTTCCAATTCCGTTCTTTGCTCACTTGTTGAGGCAACTGGAGTTTGAGATCTTGGTTCATCATTAGATATTTGGCTTTCATTTACAATTAAAGCACTTGAGCCATCTACAACATATCCTTGACCAGATCTCAATGATTTCCTTTGAATCATTTCTAGTTCATATGTTTTGAGAATTCCATATAGAACTTCCAGTGTTATTCTGCTCGAGTCTCCCCCTTCCCTGATTGCTGAGATTTTCTGTTCCAAATGATCAGGGAGAGTAAGCCGGAACTTTAGGTTCACTTCTTCAGCTTCACAGTATTTGTCATGGAGTTGCAAATCATTTATCAGCTTGTTAAACCTTTCAAACACATCTGTTATACTTTCCTTTGGCTTAGCCATGAAACCCCCATACTGTGAAATCAGTATCCTTCTCTGATTTGATCTAACTTCTTTAGTTCCCTCACACAATATCTCTATCTTTTCCTAGATCTGTTTTGCAGTGTCACGGTTGACAATGTTGTTATACATTACATTGTCAAGTGACTCAATTAAGATTAACTGCAAGCCACTATCCAGGGAGACTTTCTCTTTCTTAGGCTCAGAGTATTCTGCAGGCTCCTTGGGAGCATAATGAGCTGGAATAACCATATCTCCATCTGTAGATTCCTCAACTCTAACCATATGAGTGAAGGGCACATTCTTGAGGATCTGAATGTAGAGTGGATTGGCCATCCTGATAAACATCATCATTTTCTTTTTCCAAAGAGTATAGTTAGCTTTGTCAAAGGTAGGAATTTTGATGCTACTGATTTTCTTTGTATTCATTCTTCCAAGATCTTTAATCTGTTTACTTTCAGAATTTGCTCTGATACCACTTGTTAGGAAATGAATAACATACGGGGGGGGGGTGAATGTGTTTTACTATTTTTGAGCTTTTCTTGAATGTTTATGCTTGAACAAAGTAAATTAAATCTTGTAGTAAAAATGTGTTCATGCAGAAATTAAGCTTGCAGAAAATAAAGAACACAAATCTTCAAAACTCACTTAATTTTATATTAAAATTAAGAATGTTTTGCTACAAAATTTCTAGGCTCTTTGTTAATAAAGAGCTTAGCTTCTTTCTTGAGAGTGTTACAAGATTTTATCTAAATTGTTACAACTGATTAAAGGACCAATGTTAACTTTATAATTCAGTTAACTGCTGGTTTACAGAGCGTACAATAAGACATGCTATTAGCTTTTCTAAACTGTCACTTGTCATTTCTATTTATAGATAAGTAACTCTTCCATTTCTTGCTTAGCATATCTTTAGCATCCTGTGATTATCTTGATCTTCCTCTATCAGTTAATCTTCACCATTGATCTTGCACATTCTTCAAGCTGCTTTTTGTAGACTTGTCAATCCAGCTGGTTAGATTGTTTGTTGATTGTTTATCTTGAATATTGAACTGGTCTGTGATTTTGTACTTTGTGAATTTCACTAGAGATCTCCAATTAGGCATATAGAGATCTTGACATCTCGATAAGTATAATGACTTATCGAGATCTCTAATGAATTTGACTTATAGAGGTCTCTGAGTTCTCGAATGAAACTTTAGCTTGTCGAGATCTCTCAGCATCATGTCTTCACTTTGGCTTGTCGACATCTTAGAGTTCACTAGTGAATTTTGACTTATCGATATCTCTGAGTTCTCTAGTGGACTTTGACTTATCGATAAATCAGAGTTCTCTAATAAATGTAGACTTTTCGATTTTTCCAACCTTCATGTTTTCTTGACTTGTCAATATCTCTCTGAGTTCTCTAGTAGCTTTCCTGACTTCTCGATAAGTCATTTGGAGTTCTCGAATGACTTCTCTATAACACTAAATTTGTGACTTGTAGAAATCTTGACTTAGAGTATTTTTAACTAAACAGATTTATTCAACTCCAAACTTCTTCAAAATTCTTCTGAGGCATGATTACTGTAATAACCCCAATTTTTGGAATTTTTGGAACCCTGATGAATAGTAACTTTTGCTGATTTTGCTGATTGAGTAAAATTCTTAGACCACCCTATGTAGGGGTTCTTTGATGGATATTCTGAGATCATATTAGCACTCCATAATGTATATGAGGGTATGTAAAGATTGTTAGAATTTGAATTGGGACACTTTGTTTTTTCCCGAAAATCCACCAGATACCGACAGGATTAAGTATAAGGTGACATGATGAAAAATATTTCAATTTAAGGATTTTAAGAAAGGAGCATTTAAGGAATATAAAATATTAATAAAGGTTTAGGGAAGCCCAAGTGAAAAGATCCCGGATATGATCCTTCAAATGATTAACGAGAACGAGAGTTAAGCGAACCGTAAAATGGAGAAGCGATCATTAGCCAAACAATTTAGCACTAATCAAGGAATTAGCACAAGATGAGGTCATCAAGCCATAGGGAATTGACATGTGGCAATTTTATGACATAAGGAAGGTGATGTAAGAATGGTTAGTAGATATTTGTGCAAGATTGATTTGTGGCCAAGCATTTTGACCATGATTAATACTAAAGTTAACAAGTAACCAAACTAAACACCACACAAATCACCAAGACTAATCAAAGAAGCATTCTCATTCATTCTTCTTCTCTTTCTAACGGTTTTTCTTCAAAAAAGCAAGGAGAATTTTCCAAAGTTCATCATCCAAGCAGGCATAAATTCCTAGGTTGGTTTGGTTGGATTCCATAACTATACACTTAGTTATACCATGAATCTAAGCTCTTGATTTCAAGGATTTCATGGCTAATCAATTCTCTAAATTTTTGAGTGAATAGTAATTTCAAATACTTTAACTTTGTGTTCTTGAATTCTTTTACAAGATCAAGGTATTAGAAGGTTAGATCAAGGCTCCCTAGCAACTTATTACACTCCAAGGAATATAAACCCTCATACTCTAGCTTTATTTTTGAGTATTTAGGAGTTTTTATGCTTGATTTAGTATATGAGAAGCATGATCCTTGTTTATTAGAAGTTTGGTTGGATTTGTAGTGATTTTGAATATGAATCTTGGTTTATGGTTAATGAATGTTAAGTTATGGTTAGTAGATCATGTTTGTGGTTGAATGAGTTGGAAAACCATGGGGTATGGACTGATTTGGCCTTGATCTAAGTTTTGTTTGATGTATTGATGATGGTTGGTGGTTTGTAGTGAATTGGTAAGGAGTTAGTGTAGTTTAAAATTGGGAAAACTCGTAAAGATAACCATCGTAATGCCCATTTTCATTTAACTGTTTGTACTTAGTGTTCAGGACAGAAAGCTCACTTACCAAACTGCAACCTTGCCATTTTTAACTAGATCATATCGTAAGCTTCGTTTTGGTATGTGGTTCGCTTAGATCCGATGTACGGTTTAGGAGAAACGACCGTTTTAAGTTATGGCATTTCGCGAACGAACCCTTACCCCTCGCATAACTTTGAAACCTTGATTAAGGCTCTTAAAAGACTAATTGGATTACGAAACAATTATGTAAGGTGGATTAGGCAGTTGGTAAAGTACTCGTGAAAGAGTCTCCTTAAAATGTTTAATGGTTAATTTTATAAAAATGGTGGAGCCGAGGGTACTCGAGCGACTTATGTAAATCATTAAGCGCGAAGCGAATGTTAGGGTCTAAGTGGATAAAGTCTAGTTTCTTAACCGACCGTGGTTTAATTCCGGCGTATGTTGTTGTTCATAGGTTACCGGACCCACTCCAAGCTTAAGTCTACCCCAGAACACTCAGGCAAGTTTTTTACCCGTTATACTGTTGTTGTGATGTAAATATATTGATGCATTATCTTGAGATAAGTGCATGGTTTTATTAGCAAATCTTGCGATATATTGGAGCATGTTGATATGGTATATATATGCATGTTATGAAATCTTGATATTTTATCATCAATTCAAATGCTTATAAACAGCATAATACCTATACTAGAGATAAGCAGTAGTTGTGTATACCCTTAGTATAGGGGACCCAAAGGTGAACATTTTTCTAAACCGGGAGTCGATGTTCCCGAGTATAATATATGTATATATAAATATATAGTTTTTTTATAACTATTAACCGAATAAGGTATATTCGATAGTTTTGAAAAATAATCAAAAATTATTTTTGATTATTCAAATAAAGATTTTACTTTCGTATAAGAATATCTTTCAATAATAATTATTCGTTTCAAGTATTATTTCCAAAAACTTTTACTGGATTTATTTTGATAAAATCTATTCTTTATTGGAATATTATTTAAAGAATAATATTATGATATTCTTCGATTATTTTGTAACTGATTTATTCTATTAAATCATCCTTACTTCAAATATTTTCAAAAATGTTTTCGAGTCTTCAAAATGATTTTAAAGTTAGAGCGGATCCCAAAACTCATTTTCAAAATTAAGATCTTACTTTCGAAGGGGATTTAAATACTCGCTCAAAACCTAAGGAATCCGACTCCGTGGTGTATTTTTGGCGCAACGAAGTTGCTAATTTGATAAAAGAGTTTGATTACTTGCCCAACATTCGGGAAGTAAACCCAATCAAAATGCGTCGGCATAGGCGCCATGGGCTTAGTGGGAGTCCATCAAGGTGTAAGTGGCTCAGTGGGAGTCCATCAAAGCATAAGTGGCCGAGTGGCAGTCCAGCATAAGGTCCTAATGCGACCAAGGTGATGACCAGTAGGGAATTTATCCATCTACTAGTAGAAAAGGTGATTAATTGGTATCTTTGCCTGATCAGCAAGATATCAGGTTTATGCCAAGGTTTTCTTCTTTCCAAATTTATTGGATATTGCAACTCTATTTATAATTTTCATAACAGAGGTTCTCAAGGAGTGTATGAGATATATATATATATATAGGTGTATATATATCAGGACTTAATGAAGTATCTCATAACTTCATTTATTTCAAAGATTGAATCTATTCAAGTCTTATCTTGTAGTCTCATCTATGTGATGAACTTTTGAAACTGATTATAACTTGAACGGTGGTAGTTCAAGTAGTATTCGGAAAAGATATAAGTATATTGGAGTATCTTGTAACTTCTTCTTTTAAATTTATTTCTAGTTAATGATTATCTTATGCATGACAAAGATTTTCAGAAAAATGTTGAGACAAGGTTAGAATTATGAGATCACCTTACAACGATATTTTTATACAGTTATAAACTGGAACTCTATGTATATTATGCATGGAAGAGGATTTCAAATATTTTGAAAAGTATATATACATATATACTGAATATTTTGTGACTTGGTCGCATTAATATATCAAACTTGTTTCATTTCTGCTTGACCAAAACTTTCATGAGTACTATGAGAATGCTCATATATTGTTAATTATTATACATGTTATTTCGGTGGGCTTGTTTCTCACCCTTGCTTTATTCTTTCATCACACAACAATAACAGGCAAGATGAATAGGACAAAGCTCCCAATTCTCGAACATATTGGAAATGTTCCGCAGCTTTCTGTAGGCGTTGATGCCACTATGGCTGAGGTAGTAGCTACCAATAGGCTAGGCTTTCAACTTTGATGTACCAAACTTCTGTATATTTATGAATTGTAATAATGGAAAAGAATACGTAAATTTATTCAGAAACCTTTTTGAGGTTTAATGACTTATAACTGTGGAATAAAATGACTCGTGTTATTTTTGGTATTCATCTCTGAGACTATAACTAGCGGTGTGTGTGTATATTATGGGGTCATAGTACGCAGTAATTGGTTGTTTATTAAGATTAAGTTTTATTAAGTGAAATGGAAGTCGTGACAACCCGGATCCCTGACCCCGGATTTGGGGGTGTTACATAAATGGTATCAGAGCTAAGCGTTATAAACCTCAGAGATGATGCGTCATTAAAATGATAAGTTCACTAAGATAATAAGAACTCTTGCCAAGTTCATAGTCGGACTACCTAACGTAGTACTGACTAGTTAAAAGCCTTATGGGAACCCTTATAAATATCATGAAAGTAATATGGTTCGTTATCAAATAGGGCAGCGGGACACCGAACCCTGAGGTTGAGGAGCAACAACATGATGATGTTTTAGCGAATATTGGAGATCAGATTGGGGATCTGATGGAGTACCCTAATGGGGAACCAGATTATGTTCATACTGAGGATATAGCGGTTGAGGATGTTATCCCAAAAAGGATTGTTGCTGAGGAGGATCCCATGGAGGATCCTGACGAGAATAAAGAGAGGACCACTGAGGAATTTCTTACCGTAGTCAGGGAGACTACCAGAGATAGGATGGCCGCGAGGGCGGTACTAGAGGATGAAGAGTTACCAAGGGCACAGAGGATAATGAGGGCAGAGGGAGTGGGGCCTTCCACAACACCAATTATACCAGTATTAGACCCTCTCCCAGTGGTTCTTGTAGACATCCATGAGGTTCCCCCAGTATCTATTCCCTCCCCTATAACGAGCCCAACACCTACTGAGAAGATGCCTTCTTTTATCTCCTACACCATTGTCACCTGATATTGTGCTTGATTATCCAGTTAGATCTCCTGGGTGTGCACCACCTGCACCCTATGGACTATTAGATGCAACCGTTCAGGCTTCTCTTATCGCTGATTATCATATAACTTTGGGTGGCCTGTCTTAGGCCCGTAATGTTAGGAGTGATCTGTTGGATCGACTTACTGCACCAAGAAGTAAGGGTGGGGTACTTCCGGCAGGCTTAGCTTATATCATGGACATGATTGAGGCTACCACCTGAATTACAGCTAGAGGCCATCTTAAGGGTCAGATTGATCCAGCTCTACCTACGACTATCCTGGACCTCATCACCTCTTTGATGGAGCAGGTTATGGATGTTGTTCGTGCCCGCATTCCTTGATCCAGAGTAGTCTGCAGAGTCAAAGGGATCAGACATGGATTTTTATGCATCACCACTTTTGGAAGATTAGCCTAAATATGAATGATTATTCTAGATTGACTAGTTAATTATCTGCAGTAGTACTTTTGGAATAGATCAGATGATGTAATTCTCTTTCAAGCATTTAGCTGTTGTACTCTCGAACCAATGGTTATGTATATATATGTGTTCCTTTTAGTTCAGAACAGTTCTTTTGTGATAAGATCACAATTCTATTCGTATTGTTAATTGCACTGTTGACACTTGAGAGTGTCGTGAAGTATATAGGAACCTGGATGATTCATATTTTCCGACCATGTAAGAACGATACGAGAGAAAGACTTAAGCGAAGTAAGTAAAACCAATATAAAGAGTTCCTCAAAAATTGTCCAAGCATCATGCCCCCAAAAGGAATAAGATTAGGGCAACCCATGAGTTTGATAATCAGGGAGGTCACAATCAAGATATAAAGAACCCAAAACCTTATGAAGTGGAAAATGAGGATTTAAAATATATAGGATGACCCCGATTATGGGGAGAATGATGGAACATTTCATACTAAAAAAACAGATGTCGAGTAAGGAAAGGAACTCAGGACGGTACTCCTATAGGGCAATTCATGGACCTGCCTAAACAAAACTTATACTTTCATCCCCAACCACCATCCTGAGGAAACAATGCGGTTGGAAATTCTTTCAGGACCTTTAAGTCACGAAGCTCTCAGAGTTCCAAGGAACAAGCTGACCTAGTCGAGGCAAGAGACTGGCTAAAGGAAATAGAGGAATCATTTTATATTCTAAATGATTGATGAAGTGTAAAATACTATATTTTCCACCTACCTTCCTCTGAGAGAAGCGACTCGCTGATGGAAGGCTAATGAAGATAGAGAGATAGTATAGAAGTTTTAGAGCCAGATCAGAGGCGGACAAGTATGGTAAATCATGAATCTAGGTTGTGAAAGTCGTCAAGATTCGTCTGAAGGACACGAATCCTGAATGACGGGATGTTTGAAATAAATGTTTATGTTGTGTTGGTTCATGAAATGGTTGTAACAGAAATGAAAATTGAAATATCCCGTATTTTTAGAGTTATAATAATTATTATTAATTGAATATGTTTATGTGCTTTTATGATTTAGAAGGAATAAAATGATGGATATTTTATTCATGTTATGTGGGTTCGTGTCTTTAATTGACTTAATGTGCTAATTGATAGCGAGTATCAATATTCGTCAGTATTGTGAAAGTATTTAAAATATTTTTACTATTTTAAAATGTTATTTGAAAGCCGATCGTTTTATCGTTATCGGTAAAACTGAGTATATTTTCAAGCCTTGGGGATCGATTGGATATTTTACTACCCTCAAATATTTTATCTGTGTCAACAATATTATCTGGTATTTTAACTGTGTTCACCCGGATATAGGGTGAGGTTTGAAAATATTTAAAATAATATTTTATAGTTATTTTGTTATGGGTTAAATGAATTAATATGTGTTTAATATTATTTAAAAGTGTATTTGGTCATGAATTAGCATGCGATAGATTTACGTGTGGTCCCGTAAGGACCAGAGTATTTTTCGGATACTCGATACGTGTTTAAAATGCATTTATATGAGTCGATCTGCAATCTGGACTCGTATTTATGTGCGTCTTTATCGAGGTACTAGATTTATCTCGTTTTATGTACATTTGAATGTATTTTCTGTGTTTTCGGGATTTTCTATTAATTTAAGTATTGTTTCTGTTTTTCAAAATTAGCGGATCGGGACCCCACTGGGATGTCAAAGCCCGCAAAATTCATGTTTTTATTTTTATAAAATCATTTGTATTTCAAATACCCATTATATTTGCTTTTTTGAATTATTCGCAATTTTGGGGGAATTTTGACATAAATTTTATATTTTATTGCTTTTAAAATTATTCCCCATAATTATTATTTTTGGGCCTAATTATTTTAATAAGGGGATAAAAACACCCTTAATTTATTTTAGGGTATTAATTTTCTATAACTTTAATAGCTGTATAATTTTTATTTTATTGATTTATTTTCATTAAAAATTCAGAAAATAGAAAGAAAAAGCAAGAACAAGAATGGGGGTGTTCTTGAGTGTGAGAATTCAACTGAAGAGTTAAAGGTGATTCTGTTATCCGTTTTTGATGCTCAAATCACCAATCTGAAGCTCTCATCAAGCCCTTTAATTCTTTATAACTATTGCCATCTGTGGTGAACTATTTTTAAAAAGTCGATTTTGACTTTCTTGAGTTGGATTTCATTTTGATTTTCGAGTGATTGTTGGTTGTTTTTGTTGATTAAATAAGCTTTCTGGTGTTGTTTAGAGTAGATTCATATATTCACTTGAATTGTTTGAGTTTCAAATCGATGTAGCCGAGTTATTGGTTTTGTTATTTTATTTCTTCGATTTTTGGATTATTAGTGTTAGTTTGATTGATTTTAATTACGGGATATGATTGTAGATATGTAGGGCTTTAATTTGATACATAGAACGTTTAATTTGGTTAAAGATTTCTCTGAATCCGTTTTTCGGATTTGAACCATCGGTTTTGACCGGTGTTCTTCGTGCTATTGATCGGAATTTTGGTTCCGATAATGGTTGATGATTTCCGTTGTGATGATGATGTTTTTGGTTTGATTTTGGTGGTATTACGCTGAAAAACCGAAGTCAAAGGCGAATAACAAGCCCTGTATGGAGTTGCCGGATGTCGGCCAGTTTCTTGAGTTTCCCAGATTCCGGCGACGTTCTTGTCGCGCTGTCATCTTCTTCCCCACTCCGGCGAGACTCCTCCCTCTGCCACCTCCCTTTGATCTTTCACAGCCCTCACCCAATTCCCAAATTTGTTTTTGCGAATTTTCTTTTAAAAATAATTCAAAATTCAGTTTTTCATTTTAAAAATCATTTTCTTTTATTCTAAAAATCATTCTTTTAATTTCAAAAATCATTTAGTTAGTATCTTTTTTTAATTTCAGAAAATTATTCACTTAATTATTTTAATTCCCCAAAATCATTTTCTTTTATTATTGTTAAAATCTAATTTGATTTAAGTATTTATGATTTATTTTAATTACTTATATATGAATTTAATTAATTGATTAAATCATTTAATTAATTGATTTTTTATAAATATTTAAGTAAAATGTAAATTATTTATAATTAATTCAGATAATTCCTAAAAATTATTTTTAGGATTTTAAAAATTATATTTTGGTACTTAAAAATATCAATTAATATTATTATTAATTGATTTATTCCTATTTATTCTTATTTTATTTGTAAAAAATAAATCTTTCGTCCGTTTAATACGAAACTAACGCGTATAGACTCAGAAAAATATTCCGCTTTCATTAAAAGTACTTTCGAGACCCAAATCCTTTTGTTTCGAAAGGTCGCTTGTTTTACGAATCATTCTGAGTCAATTATTGATCGATAAATCATATTTTTGTCCCGATTTCAGTTTTAAACGTACCGAGTCGAACCTTTTGACAAATCGAGTTATGTGTTATATGAATTATGTGATACGTGGATTATGTGTTTATATTTTATGTGAATTTCGTGCATATGTGGGTCAAGAGTCCTGTGTTTAACTATCTTCTTTATGTGGGGGCTATCGTATGGGTAGACAATAGGGTTTTCACGCGCAGTTCGTCGAGTAATTATCATTTAGACAACTAAGATTGTATCTTTTAATTATAGATGCGGATCATTCGAATTAATCAGGACAAGATGTTAGATAAAGAGTGAAATGTGATGGTATTGGATGTCTGGCTTCTAACAATCGCATGAGCAACATATCAGTAAAGTGTTGAAAAGAAAGAATGTGATATTTTGAGACCGAATGTCAGAATAGATGCGTCTTTGCGAGTGTGACTAACTACTAAAAACTCAAAGGCAAGTATCCCTGTCATCACTTATTGTTCAAGTGATATTTATTTTAAATCTTCTTATGCAAGTATTGATTTTCCTATTCTCTGTTAGGAATAGATAAATGTTTTACATATCGCTGAATTAAATGATTCTGTTTATGGAAGTACTCTTCTGCTATTCTATGTTCAGAGTAGCTAAGTGATTTTACTTATCAAATTACTAGATTTATAAATGTTTTAGATTTTGAGAAAACTGATTTGGTTGCGAGTATTCCTGCACAAGTGAATGGGGGAATAAAATTATTTCGGGTGTCAATTATTATGACCCCTTTTCAATAAAAGGTTTTAAGATTGGATCAATGCGTAAGTGACCGGGGCGGACGGTCCAGCGGAGGGCTATTTCTAAGTGTCATATGAAATATTATGACATAATTTGTGCCACAGGCAGATATATTGCCTTTTTGTTTGAGTACTCGTGTTTTGGGGACATATTTCTATGAATCATGACCTTGTGCTATCACACGGGCTGATCAGCATGTGATAGTACGTCCTTCGGTGAATGATCCCAATTTAAATTATTATATTGTTTTTGATAATCATAGAATAAATGATTTATCAAGTGTTTTGGTTTTGAATAAAAGGTGAAATGCAATTTTGATTCAGTTTTTGCTTGATGTGGATATTTAGTTTGTTGTTAAATATCAAAGGTGGTATTAGTACATATGATTGATGTGGACTTCAGTATGTGATGTTGTGAGCATCAAAGTTCGTATTGATATCTAATTTGATATGACAACAAAATGAGTATTAATTTCAAGAGTTCGGTTTTGGATAAGTTTTTATGATTCAGTCTATAATCATTGTTTCATGGTATTGTGTTTATGATATTTCTATAAACACTATTTTACGAGTTTTATTCTCGCCAAGATTCAGAGTATTGTTGAAACATTTCACTCGAAAATATCAAAAAGAGTTTTAAATACAGTGAGAAACAATTATCCGATTCTTTAACAAATTTTCTGTTTCAGCAATTATGATTTTAAAATGATCTGCGCTATTGCAGATGTCGGTTTTATATCAAAATGACCATATATATATTACAATGATCTTGCTGAGCATTTCTTTCGCTCATACTTGCCTATTTTCAAATTTAACCTCTAGTGAGGATTAAATTGTGTTGTTTAGCTGCGTATTCAAGAAAGCAGGGAAGAAGCTTTTGGAAGGTGGTTGGTCCAGGGTTGCGAACTAGTGTAAGTTCTGTTATGTAAAGCTGTTGTATATTATAATTGTGTAATTTTATAGTGGGGCCTAGTATACTTCTTTTCAAAGTTATACTAGCGGGTTAAGTTTTAAGGTTTGGAATTATTGAAAAGAGTTTTAAAAGAAAGAGAAAATTTATTTGTGGAATTTGGATATCTTGTTTTAGAACTGTAACCTTAAAAGATCTTGGATTAGTTTGGGGTCATAGATGTTAAATATCTTCTGCTGGCTTTCGTTTATTGATTTAACAGGTTATTTTGGATTGAGGTTTCATAGTAACGACCAAATCCTCTAACCCCGGATTTGGGGGCGTTATAAAAATAAAAAGACTGAAAAGGAAAGGAGTATAAAGGAAATAGATTTGAGACGTGATAAGGAAGCTAGGTATGTGAAACCCTAAGAAACCCTAGCAATAAATATAGATAAGTGTGTCATCAATAGCGCAATGGTGACTGATCATGAGATAAGGTCAAGGTTTGGATGCATAAACGATACGTATAATTAATCCCCTTTAAGTTGAGAGTATTCGATGAAACTTTGAGATAGACCGATGGATTAATAAGGAAACACTAATGGAATGAGGAGACAGGATAAGAAGAAATTAGGAAAATAGGATGAAGGAAGTCACCTTCAAGAATGTAAAGTGTATGTAAGACCGGTGGCTTGATACCCAGAAAGGGAGACGCCAGGTATAAAATAATGGAGATAAATGAATAGTTAGAACTAAAAATTTCACATCGAACACGACCAATATCTTCCAGAACATCCCTGTTATCATTACCAAATCATGAAATAAAAGAGGATAACCATTGTTATCTTTTGGAGGGCATATGGATTGACCTCAACTTGAATAAGGATGCTATTGTGAAATTTGGTATAGACTATCGAGGTGGGAATGATTGAATAAGATAATCTATCAATGATATATGACTTGATTTATCCATGGAAGGATGCAAGTACCTTTTTAAAGGTGGAATTAAGGATAGAACCTCGATAACTTGAGATGAACCTAGGGAATGGATAAGGTTGGCATTTCACCATTAATAAGGACAGTATGAGTGCCGAAGTATGAATTGGGAAGAATTAAAGTAACAACAATCTTTAAAGATTAGTGGAGAAAGTTTTTCAGAACTATATAGACAATGGTTCTAGTATTAGTAAATGGTATCTTGATATGCCCTGTACCTAGGGAGTACAGGAGGTTTAAGGATAATCTTGGAGAAGTTACAAAAAGAGTGGTGATATTTAAGTTCTTACAAATAGAAAATTTGGTAAAGGAAATATGACGTAATAATAATAATGACAAGTGGGGCGCGTGTTAAACCATGAGAAAGTATGGATCAAACCAGTAAAGGTTGAAATTGTTTAAGGCAATTAGTACCTAAGATAAAAGCTGTCAAATCCATTAAACTTAAATTTTAATATTTATTGAAATTTTTGAAGATTTAAAAGCTGTCAAATTATTGCAAGATTTAGTATTTTCACTTGAAATAAATTGTGGTCAAATTATTTTTATAAAATTATTTTTTAATTATTCAATTACATAAATCATTTAAATTATCATGCTCCTAAATTCACTCGCAACCGCAATCCTCACTAATTATTGTAACTCCCCCTCACTTCATCATTAACCATGTCAATTTATCTTATACAAAATGCGAGACGATGTCAACGTCGAGTAACGCTGGCTGAAATAGTTAGACTCAATGAAATTTATGAAAATTAATATACACAATCGAGAGAACTATCATTTAATATGGCTTTTGAATCACTAATAATGCAAAGAAGAGTAGTAGGTTTAAGTGAAAAGATGGAAATATTAATGTGTGAATATGTTGCTGCAACATTGTTATGATAAGTGATAACCATATCTAAAAGTAGAGGGTTGAAAGTGAAAAAAATATTGCAGTAATAATGTGTGGATAGGTTGCGTAGATAAATATGCATGATTTTGATTCTGATAAATATTATAGTAGGTAAAATTCTTTCTCGGTGAAGTATCAGGTGTGATACTCCTTAATGGAGGAGTATCAAGTGTTATCAATGGGGGATCATGTAATTTTCTATTTTTTAAAAAATTTTAAATGTTTATCTGATAATCTTTAAAATTTAAGCATATACCTTATTTTATATTTTTTAATATATTAAGTCTAAATTTCCTATTTTGGCTTTTAGAAATTTCCAAAAAAGCGAATAAAAAATATTTATATTTAGGGTTAAGGCTTCAGGGTTTAGGGCCTAGGCCCTAAATCCTGGAGCTACACCATAATTTTAGTGTGGAACTTAAATCAACAATTTTAAAAATTTAAGCATTGACCCATTTAATGGGATTTTCAAATTTAGGGTTCAATATTGTATTATTTGGGTTTTAAAAAAAAAAAATATATATATATATATATATATAAAAGATAAATATAAGGCACTTTGATTTAGGATCTAGGGGCCAAATCCCAGATTTAAGTGTAGATCTTATTCAACAATTTTAATATTATAGATGATATTCGACAAGGAGTATCACGCCTGATAATTAACTGATAAAAGAGTGTTAGTGAGATAGTATTGTGTGAGTGGAGTAAAATGGAGTGTACAATGGGGTTATTTTGAACTAGTTGAACTATGAGTATTTTGGTTTATATTTATTAAAAAAACTTTTTCATGGCCATCACCCGTTATTATAATCATTTAATATTTTTTTAGTTCATTTTTTTTAATATTACTAACTTTTCTAATATTAAAATATAAAATGGGGGTGCGACATAATGTCAAGTAATGTTCTACAATAAAATATATTAAATCAAACTTAATGAAAAAATTTTAATCACAAAAATAAGATTTAAGAATAAAATTTTAGTTCACATTTTATTTAAAATGTAATTATTAAATCAATTAAACTTAAATTTTAATATTTAATGAAATTTTTGAATATTTAAAAAGTTGTCAAATTATTGCAAGATTTAGTATTTTCACTTGAAAGAAATTGTTTTCAATTATAAAATTATTTTTTTATTATTTTATTACAGAAATCATTTAAATTGTTATGTTCCTAATTTCACTCGCAACAACAATCTCACTAATTATTGTAACGCCTCCGCTTCCCCATTAACCATGTCAATTTATCTTATACAAAATGGGAGACGGCGCCGTGAGGCGACGTCGAGTAACGCTGGATAAAATAATTATACTCAATGAAATATACGAAAATTAATATACACAATCGAGATAATTATCTTTTAATATTGTTTTTGAATCACTAATAATGCCAAGAAGAGTAGTGGGTTTAAGTGAAATAACTCTAAGATACTTAATTTTCAGATATTTATGAAGTAATATTATTTTTATGAAGAGATTAGAATGTATCTGATTGTTAAAGATAAAGTAAATATTTTTATATAGTTTTTCACTAAAATAACTCTAAAATACTTAATTTTTTGAAATTGAATATCTTTTGGAATATATTTATTTAGATAGAATATATCTTCAGAATCACAAATTGGTATGGAGTATTAAAAATAAATTAATTACTAATTTTATGATAAAATCATATCTTAACAAATTTTTTTCATTGACTAGATAGTTTGTTGCAAATTAACTCCAATTATTATCAATTAAGATCTCTAATATGCAACACATTTTTCCTATGTATTTAACTCCTGTAAGTTCATCACAATTACTATAAATCATTGCAGTTTTCTTCTCTAATTCTCAAGTTATCCACACACATTCACTAGGGTTAGTGTTTATAATTTCACATATATTTATCATTGTCGTACATAGCACATGTATGTAACTATTTGTTTTACATTCCTATGTTACTAAAAGGTTTAAGAAATGTATATGGCCATGTTTGCATTTGATCATTTTAATGCTATTGAGAATTCAAGAATGAACTGGAAGATTAGAGCATGAGTAACAAAGATTTGGCTAGCTGCTTCTCCTGATAATAAAACTACCAAGTTGTAAATCTATGATTCATTTTCTATATGTTATTGTTTGATAAAATAAATAACATATCATTGTTAATTAAAATAAATTATTGATGATTTTTTTTTTATTTTTTTAGAAAACACATGTCCATCTTTTTGCCTATGGTGACACTTGGGATGTTATCGGAAAGAATATGAGAGAGGGCGGTATTTACGTCATACAAGATTTTATAGTAAATAATTCGATTGGCCTTTTGAAGCATGTATCATCGAAGCATATTATAAGGTTCAATTATGGAACTAACTTTGAACATACTGTTTATAACTCGACGACGCCCATGTAGAAATTTGAATTCCTTGACTTTGGAGATCTCTACAGCCAGACTGCTATGTGCGAGCCTAATGAAAATTTGGAGTACGCCGCATGTATTCCATATAAATCATTAGTTTCATGCCATTTTTTGTATTGTTGTATTCATGTTATGTTGACTTTGAAATGTTTTAATTTTAAAATAATTTAGATGTTATTGGTGTAGTTGATGAATTTGAAAAGGATTATTAACACTAGATACGAAGACAAGAAGATTCTACGATTTAAGTTAAATGATGCTACATATGTTGAGTAATTGATTACTTTGTTATGCTTTATTAGATTAAATTGTTATGAATCATCATACTTTATTTTCCTATATTTTAATGTAGTGTTCATCATAGAGTTTCTATTTGGGGAGAGTTTGCCAAGATTGTTAATAATTAGCATTTTGCTGAATTGGAGAAGCATGTCACTGTTATTTTAACAAGAACTAAATTGGAAACATATAAGAGTATGTTTTGTACTTTTTCCTAATGGTTTTTCATATGTTTCATTATAACCACCATATAGATCCTTCGTAATAACCTAATATTTTTCCCAAGGCTTCAAGAAGATTGTTATAAGTCATCTATGAGTGATGATGGTCAGTTGTAAAGCATGAGTGCGGGTATGGTGGTACGCGGTGCGGGGATACGAGAATTCGACAAAATTAAAATATGAGGATTCGAGTGTGGGGGGATACGATAAATATTAAAATAATAAAAAATATTATATATATTATTTTAATTATATTTTTATTTTATTTATTAAAAAATTATTATTTGATTATGAGTATCATATTGATTCCTTTTCTTTACAATAAATTTAGCACACTAATAAAAGTTAATAAAATAAATTAATAATTAAATAAACTTTTTTATAAAAAAGTGGACCAATCAAGTTATCAAAAGAGTTAGTGGGTTCATATATACATTGAGGGACAGTTAAAAAGTTAAAGTAGATTAACACAACACGACCAAACCGTAAGAGTCAAACATAGCAGTCAAACATATACACACACACACACACACACTATACATACGATACTAAAAAGTTCAGAAGTTCTATTACAAGATTTGAGGTCGATGATTGGTAACAAGGAATCAAAGATGGCGATGAAGTTAAATTATCAAACTGATGATGAAAAAGGCGGAGAAACAATGATGACAGAGACGAACGATGGCGGCGAATTAATTTAATGTCTGTATTAATCTTTTTTAGATTAAGAATCAAAGTTTTTGTTAAGGATTCTACGGGTTCATGCATTGTGTTTCTTATGGACCGTGTTGTGAAGTCAATGATTTCACAATCTGCTACCAATCTCAGGAAGGACACATATAATGTAAGAATGTGATTGTATATCATTTATTTTTTATTTTTATAAAGGTGTAAGTACCTTCCTCAGTTAATAATAGACTTCCTAATCATTTGTACTAGAAATAATTCTCATTATCGTGTTGGTATTTATCTTTTAAAGACCCCAAATAAGTTTCTAATGTTCTTCTTTCCTTGGATGGAAAAGAGCTTTCTGCTGTAATCACTGTTA
This sequence comes from Apium graveolens, assembly GCF_009905375.1. NCBI lineage: Eukaryota > Viridiplantae > Streptophyta > Magnoliopsida > Apiales > Apiaceae > Apium > Apium graveolens. Next base: position 36,500,838 of record NC_133648.1, read on the forward strand.
GAGAAGATAAGCACAACAAAGGTGATTTTCTATTTCATGCCACTGACCTTTATAAAGCATCTATAACAAGCACTTCTCTCACTGATATTTTGAGTCCACCTCAGATTCCAGTCATTAACATATATGATATATGTCTAATTCCTTTCATCAGTTTTAGAATAATGACTTATATTTTTTTGGTGATACGAAGTTATGATGCTTAGTCAATTGTCATTTTTGCGGTTAACGGATTTTTCTGACTCTAGCAGGACTCCAGACTCTGTAATATCAGTTAGCAAGAAGATCGAAGTGGTAATCATTATATACTCAAAATTATACATATTCATCTTAACATTGATATAATGAAATCTTATTAGAGTTTTATCATTTAGGAGAAGTAAGGATTCTGTATCAAGTGTCCGAATGATTAAAGCATTTGATCTCCACAGCAAGCATGCAATTTTTTTTTGTAATAATAATTATATAATAAATGGTTAAACTTAATCCAGATAAGTACATGAAGAGATTCATCACAAAATAAATATCTAAGCATTGACTTGATCTTAGTCGATGTTCATGTCATGTGGTTTCTTAAGCAATTCTATTTCAAATTTTACTTCATTTTCTCTGTCTCCGGTCATATTAAAGAGTATATTGTGCTCTAATCTTACTCTATTGTCTTTTACAAACTTACTCTAATCGGCAGAGAACCTTTCTTTACAAGTACTTATCGATAATCCCAACTTCCATCTCCCGTTTACTCTAATTGCAGTCGCTTCATCTTCTATCTTCCACAGTCTTTAATTTTATGTTACCACAAGTTAATTGTTAATTTAGAATCACAACTGTTTCTTTAAAAAGTAGGAGCTTTGATAATATGGTAAAAGCAATATAAAAGCTCTGAAATTATGAAAATGCTAAAATATAAATAAAATAATGAGTTGATAACATGACTTCTCCAAATATTAAAATATCACGTGCGTAGCGTGTAACATCCCAAATCCAGGGTCAACATTGAGTGTCACTAAATAATTCTTACATAATATAAAATAATATAAAAATGACCCCTCAAATCCGGATCGCTTACAGATTATTGTATGAAACAAGAATCTAACTTTCTACAAATCTATATTAACTAATTACAATCTCATTACCTCTTTACTAACTTCCTGGTCTTATTCACTCTGACAACTCCAGCTTCTCGCAACTGGGATTTCTTTAATTTTACTGTCTACTAAGAACTATTCACCTTATCCTCATTTGAACTGAAAGAAATAAGAATTCACAAAGCAAGAGTGAGCCAAAAATGCCCAGCAAGTACATAACTGATTTTCAAGTGTCAGTATAAAAGGAAATTCCCGGGCACAAATTTAAATAATTTTTAAACAACTCTATTTATTTGAAGGAGTTGAGCGAATAAAATATCGGTCATTATTAGCCTTTAACCATAAATCAAAAGTGGCTAACAATTCCCAGATTCACCACTTGGATTAGGGTTTTTTCCGGTTTTATAATCATAGAACTTTTCAAGAAGGAATGCCGTTAATGGCGATCAACAATGAATTAGACAGGACACAAGTTCAATGTTCACACTCATACCCTGCTGATCAGTCAGGATATAGTGTAGATCTATACCTACTTGTATAGATCCATTCGGGTACCCAGGCAATATGGCCCAAGGGTCCTGTCCATCCCTGACCCATAGGGTTCAGTTTATCACTGGCCCTTATAATAACCATCCAGTCCATAGATTATTTTGATATCAAATCATTTTAATTTTAAAACATCCCGCTTCAGGGTTCGCAAATAACCCGAAATAATAGGTATTTGGTCAGGAAATCAATCGATAATAAAGGAAATATAATGAAAAGTACGTGCATAATTAAGGGTAATTGCAGTGAAATATAAAACATTTAACTATTCTGAACTTAGAATAGGAAAGAATTACTTGTAGTATATCTGAAGAAAGTTTAGGAATACTTGCCTTGATAAGCTTTAACCACTATTACTGGTTGACTTTTGTTCGACTTGAACATTCGGCTTTATCATCAAACCACTAACCTATTCTGGATACGATTCCAACACTCAGGTCCTTCGATTGGAACCTTGCTGAGCTTGACAAATGACCACTAGGCTATTTTTAGTCCGCCGTCAATCCTCAAGTTTTCCGACTAGCACCTACAGAGTCGAAATACCCTAATTTAGATAATCGTTTATGCTTAACTCATCCTTGTTATCAAATCTACCCATTTGATATGAAATCCCGACTCGTATTTATATGTATTATTGAAATATACATAACAATTAAGGTTCATGTCTTCGAAATTCGGTTCGGTGTTCATTTTCAGAAAATACGTATACCCGTCATTTTTGGAAATTAGGGTTATTGAGCATTTTTGGCAAAATGTTTCACCACGACAAACAATCAGATTTTGTATAAGATATTTATATACATTATATATATAAATATGTATATTCGGTCGAAGTCCCGATGATTACAAGATACATTCCCGTATTTCCGTAATTTAATTTCTCGGAAATCAGGCAGCGTTTTCTCTATTTATCGGACTATCTTGTCGAAACATAATCGACGTCAAACCCAATCAAATCACAACAACAAACCACAACTCACAATTCTCAAACACCAATACAAATTTAATTATTAATTATTATTATTCGCATTTTTATGTTTTTATCCGTAGGACTCAGAAATATTCATCACCGTCCACGGTTGGCTCGCCGACGACATTAAAATTCGCGGGTTCCCGATAAATTCGAGTTTCTGACACGAATCTCACCAATTAAAATTTTGGAATCGAAAAATAAAATTCGAACATAAAAATAATTCATCGAATTTTACTATTCAAAATTAAAATTATTACTTCGAATTTCTTCAACAAATTGAAGAAGATTAAGGAAATCAGCAACCGAACCAAAGGCAACAAAATTCATAACCAATAGTCACACGCGCCTACACGCTGCTACACGCCGCCACACCTCTCGAAAATCAGAGAGGTGGCAACACCAGCAAGAAACAAAGTTGCAACATATACATACATACACGCTTGTATATACATATAAAATTAGTAAACAATTAACATCGCCGAACCGAAACAAACCAGCAGAGCAACAGGGCAACAACCGGAAAAGAGAAGGATCGACCTACTTACAGGAATCCGGCGAAACAGAGGGAAGGAGAGGGAGAAAAGGAGAGGGAGAGGGAGAAACTGTGAAAGGAAGAGATAGAGAGTGTTAGGTCACACAACACTGTAGAAGGGGGTTGAATACAGTGTTTATACAATCAAATCGATTTAACACAAGTATGTAACAAAGATCAAGTATATTGAATAAACTCTATTATAATAAGAACTGTTGTTCTCTCTCAGTGATGAAAAAATATCATTAAGAGATGCTAGGTTACAATGAATAATCTTCTCGATACTGATAACATATATAGTGTAAACCCTAAGCTGTGTTTATATACTACATAGTTACGAGATATATTCTAATTGATATGGAATACAATTCTCTCTCCTAAAATATATCAATCAGATACCTTCTACAAGTCTTCTAGTCTTCTAACTCTTTCCATACATATCTTCTATTATTTTAGTTCAGATCTTCTCTCCTGTAAATCAGCTTCTTTCCTTATCTGAAAGTCTTCCCGTACTTAAGTTCTGATATGACCTTAAGTTCTGATATTAAGTTCTGACTTCCAGTAAGTCCTGATTTCAATAAGTCCTGATATGTCATGTTATTAAGTTCTGAAAATTAAACACAAATCATATTAGACATGACATCTCAAATATATCTAACAATCTCCCCCAACTTGTAAATTATGCAAAATATACAAGTTAATAGATTTGATTATGTCAAAAAATTTTAAGTACAAATACAATAAGAGTTTAACTGGATAACTAACTACAACTTACAGTCCTTGTAGCATTTACCAATCTCACTGAGTCAATCTGAATCCAAAATGATTCTTGATAAAGCTTAATATCGGCTTTTCTTCTTTATTCCTCAGGACTTGAGATAGTGTAGTCTTGACTTGCTTCATCTCTTCATTCTGACTTCCAATCTGATAGATTACAGTCCTCAAAGAAGAGATATGGTTTCTTTCTAAACCATCATTCAGTCTTATTACCTTTGGATTAGAAGAATCTTCATTGTAGCACAGACATTTCTCATTCAGTATCACTTCAAGCATAGCAGAATCCTTCTTCATTGGAATCTCACTTCCATCATTTTCAATAATATTAGGAATAATTCTGTAACTTTTCAACCAGAATTTCTTGCTTTATCTATGATGGTCTGCAATATGAAATTTGACCATCTCCTGGTAATATCAGACTTTACCTCTAAAGGTAATGAAGGAATTGAAGTTCTTTCAGTGATTTGTTTAGCCCATCTGATTCTGACATCTGATATGTCCTTCCATATTCTAGAAAAAGAATCAGATTTTCCTTGACATTGTGCTTGTCATGAACATCCAGTACCACTTGAACAGAGATAACCTTATCAAGGTTTTTCTGTGTAACATCTTCAAGAGGTCTGTCAGTCAGTAGAAATGGATCTCTAGTACCAACTTCAACTCTTATTTTGATCTTAGTTTCATCTGAACCTAGCCCAACCCTGTCTCTTGGTTCTCTAGCATTTAACCAATAGTCATGAAAGTAGAAAACAATTGGCTTTTCTTTGGATTTGATGGTTTGACATTCTTCCACAAAAGTTTCTTTTTATCAGCTACTTTCATCTTGTCTAAATCAACTTGAGCACTGCCAGAGGTTGGTTTCTTGATGACTTTATCAGTACTTGTTGTTTCTTCTATAGCTTGTTGTTCTTCACTCTGAACATTTTGAGCCTTGTCAGAGGTTATCTTTGATTCTTCAGAAATCTTCCTTCTTTTCAGAGTTTGAACATCTTCATCTTCAGCAAGTGTATCATCAGTAACTTGAACCATTTTGCACACTGGTTTCATCAGGATTTGAGGAATTTTCATCTCTAGTGGCTTGGTTGGTTCATCAACTTTTCATTTCCCTTTGTCTTCGGGATTAATCTCAATCTGTGATCTTGTTTTGGGATTTGATGCCTCAGTACTTGACTTCTCCTTGATCACAATGCCTTTTACCTTAGGCCTTGGAGGTTTCTTTGCAACAGAAGCTTTTGGCTTTAGATTTGTCTTTTCACCTTTAAATCTAGCTTTTTCCTCCTTGAGTGCTTCCAAATCCATTCCAGGATTATGTTTCAGAAATAATCTTCTAGCAATTTCCTCATCAAGTGTCTGAATCTTGGGATCCTTGTAGTAGACTGTAGTCTGCTTCCCCTTGAGCTTCAGAGTTTGCATGAACTTTTGAGATTCTTGACTTCCACCTTGTACCAGAACATCAGGCTTTGTCATCAGACTTTGCTCATCAGAACTTGATATCAGATTTTGAGTATCAGTACTTGCTATCAGATTTTGAGTTTGAGCAGCTTCAGAACTTGTCTTCTTTTGATTAGAATATTTTCCAACATCAGCATTTAGCTTCACTTTGCTGCTTTGCCCTTTAACTTGAACTTGACCTCTACCCTTGCTAGGGTTTCCCTGGTCATCAGCTTTATCATCTTTCCTCTTCAGTACTTAATCAATAGAACATTTGTACTTAACTACCTTCTCCACCTTTTTGGCATCATCAGGTAGTAGGAGTGCGAGAAGAAGTTCTACTGAAGATTGAATCTCATCCAACTGAGTTTGCTGAGAAGCCTGATTTTGCAGAACCTCAGTAATTTGGGCCTGTTGCTTCGCTTGAGCTTTTTCAATTGCTTCAAAGAATATTAGTGGGTGAGAGAAAATAAGAGAGAAAAGAGAATAAGAACATTACAAAATTTACCATAAATAAGTCAAGTAAATAAATAATGCCACGTAAGCATCAGAGTTTCCATCAGGATTTAATATCAGAGCTTGACTATTATCAGAATTTAACGGTCATCAGAACATGGCTTTTGGACTCAAAAAATGAATGTTTGTTACTATGATTCTTCATACAAATATTGACTTGTTTCTTCAGAGTTTAATCATCAGAAATTCCATCAGAATTTGTGCAAATGACACTTAACTGTTTGTCAAAAACAACTTAATCACCACAGTAATTTTCATTATTCATATGGAGTGAGAGTGTGTGCATTAGCAGAATATCAGATAAAGATTAAAGTCTAATAAACTTCAGTAAATCTTAGAAATAAGGCATAACTAAAAAAAGTGCTTAAAATCTATCATTAATAATAAAGTCTACTATAGAATAAATTTATGCAAGAATCCACCTCAACTGTTTGTGCTCATTTTATGCATCTTTTAAAATTCCTTTTTATAGTGGCTTCTCAGTGTAAGTGAGTCACAACTTCTATCAGAATTTATGCTGTTATTAGAGTATTTCTCCAGTAATCAGAGAATGTGAAAAGTCACCAAGAAAAAATTATTTGCTTTTTTAATGCATAAAACTTAATATCAGCAATGCACTTGGGTCTTCCCTTCCACATATTTACTCTTGATCTCAAAGGAGTACCTGACTTCAATTTTCTTTTCTTTTCTTTTCTTTCTTCAGATAGGAGAGGCTTATCAAGCATGTGGTTCATCCTTAAGATTTACTAACATCAAAATTTGACAGATGAGAAGCAAGAATCTAGTTTGTGACTTTGTAATAAGATACACAAAGTAAATTTGACTAAGCTCAACATCAGAATTTGCTTGTGTTAATGAGTTTCCATATAAATAACTAATTCAAACATGGGATTTCTAGTATGTTAAAGACTACTAGGTCAGCATCTAGCACATGTATCCTCATTGGATTGAATAGTCACATAACATTCAAATCACTATCATAGTATATAGATCCACATCAGATAACGATCAGCATTTAATGTATTACAATTTAAGCACAGATTACATGAAGATAAGACAATCTGTAAACACTGATCATAAAGTCTGATGCATGAGAACAAAAACTAAGCAGATTTAGAGAAAGAACCTGAAACCATTCCAAGTTCATTTACCAGTCTTGTAAAAGTAGCTTCATAGAGTGGTTTTGTGAAGATATCTGCTAGTTGTTGATCTGTTGGAACAAAATGCAATTCCACTGTATCTTCCATTACATGTTCCCTTATGAAATGGTACCTAATGCTGATGTGCTTTGTCATTGAGTGTTGAACTGGATTACCCGTCATAGCAATAGCACTTTGATTATCACAGTAAATAGGTATTTTAGAAAATTATAACCCATAGTCCAGTAGCTGATTCTTCATCCAAAGTATATGTACACAACAGCTTCCTGCAGCAATATATTCTGCTTCTACAGTTGATGTGGAAACTGATTTCTGTTTCTTGCTAAACCAAGAAACCAATCTGCCTCCAAGAAATTGGCAGCTTCCACTAGTGCTTTTCCTGTCTATTTTACATCCTGCAAAATCTACATCTGAGTAACCTATTAGCTTAAAGTATGATTCTCTAGGATACCACAATCCTAGATCAGTTGTACCCTTAAGGTACTTAAAAATTCTTTTCACAGCTATTAGATGAGGTTCTCTTAGATCAGCCTGAAATCTTGCATAAAGACAGGTAGCATACATGATATCAAGTCTACTTGCAGTTAAATAGAGTAAAGAGCCAATCTTACCTCTGTAGTTAGTAATATCTACTGATGAACCAGTATCTTTATCTAACTTGGTTATAGTGACCATGGGAGTTGAAGTAGTAGAACTGTCTTGCATTACAAATTTCTTGAGTAGATTTCTGGTGTACTTGGATTGACTGATGAAAGTACCATCTTCAGTTTGTTTGACTTGAAGTCCCAGAAAATAACTCAACTCTCCCATCATACTCATTTGATATCTTGACTGCATTAGCTTGGAAAATTTTTCACAAAGCTTTGTATTTGTAGAGCCAAAAATAATATCATCAACATATATTTGTACCAGAAGTAAGTCATTTCCATGGTTGAGGTAGAATAAAGTCTTGTCAATTGTGCCTCTGTTAAATCCACTTTCCAGAAGAAATTGAGCTAAAGTCTCATACCATGCTCTTGGAGCTTGCTTAAGGCCATAAAGTGCTTTGTCAAGCTTGTAGACATGATTTGGAAATTTAGGATCTACAAAGCCTGGAGGTTGTTCAACATATACCTCTTCCTCCAATTCTCCATTGAGAAAAGCACTTTTCACATCCATTTGAAAGACTTTGAACTTTTTGTGAGCAGCATAAGCCAAAAAGATTCTTATGGCTTCCAATCTAGCAATTGGTGCAAATGTTTCATCATAATCAATACCCTCCTGTTGAGAGTAGCCTTTAGCAAACCAGCCTTACTTTATTTCTTGTAATTATGCCATCACTGTCAGTTTTGTTTCTGAACACCCATTTTGTGCCAACAATTGATCTATTCTTTGGTCTTGGCACTAGGGTCCAGAATTTATTTCTTTCAAATTCATTTAACTCTTCCTGCATTGCTTGCACCCAATCAGCATCTTGAAGAGTTTTATCCACTTTCTTTGGTTTAGACTGAGATAGAAAGGAATGATAGAGATATTCATTTGATGTTGCTGTTCTAGTTCTGACACCTGCTTCAGAATTTCCAATTATTAAGTTAGGTGTATGTGCTTTGGTCCACTTCCTTGTAGATGGAAGTTGATCTCTAGAACTAGATCCTCCCCCATGATCTATGATGTCTCCATCAGCATTTTCTGATGCCCCCCTGTAGTTATGCTCTCTGAGACTTTAGAATTTGAGTTGGATCCATCATGATTTGAAGAATCAGAGTTTCCAGAATTATCAGAATTTGGCTCATCAGAACTTGATGAATCAGAACTTGAAGAGCCAGTGACAGGTTCTGATGCTTCTTGAAAGTCTTGAGTTGTGGTAGGATCTTTAGCTTGCTCCCCCTGAACAGGTGCATTTTCCTTTGGAGTAGTTACCACAGTTTCAATGACATCAGAATTTGACCCGTCAGAACTTACAGGATCAGGATTTAAGTCATCAGAATTTGCAGAATCAGAATTTAAATCTTCATTTTCAAATCTCAGTTGATCATGATCATTGAAATCTTCAAGTCCAGTAATCTTTTTATCATCAAAAGACACATTGATAGATTCCATAAAAACCCTTGTTCTTAAATCGTAGTCTCTGAAGGATTTTGTGGAAAGTGGATATCCAACAAAAATTCCTTCATCAGCTTTTAGATCAAATTTTGACAGTTGTTCAGGATGAGTCTTAAGAACAAAACACTTGCATCCAAATACATGAAAATATTTCAGATTTGGCTTCTTTTTCTTAACCATTTTATATGGTGTTTTTCCATGCTTGTTGATCAATGTAGCATTCTGTGTAAAACAAGTAGTCTGCACAGCTTCAGCCCAAAAGTAGGTTGGTAGCTTTGCTTCATCAAGCATAGTTCTTGTAGCTTCTATGAGAGTCCTGTTCTTTCTTTCTACAACTCCATTTTGCTGTGGAGTTCCAGGTGCAGAAAATTCCTGCTTAATTCCATGCTCTTTGCAGAACTCTTCCATGATTGAATTCTTGAACTCAGTTCCATTATCACTTCTTATGATTTTAACAGAATCTTTGACCAATTTATCTAGTTGTTTGACATGATCAGTTAGAGTAGATGCAGTTTCAGTCTTCTTGTGCAAGAAATACACCCAAGTGTATCTTGTGAACTCATCCACTATAACCATATCATATTTTTCTTTGCAATGGACATGACATTGACTGGACCAAATAGATCAACATGCAGTAGGGGATAAGGCTCAAGAATTGAGGATTCAGTTTTGCTCTTGAATGAAGATTTTCTTTATTTTTCCTTTTGACATGAATCACAAAGGCCATCAGGAGAAAATACTGATTTTGGCAGTCCTCTCACAAGATCTCTCTTTACTATCTCATTTATATTGTTGAAATTTAAATGAGAGAGTTTCTTGTGCCAATTCCAGTTTTCTTCAATTGATGCTCTACTCAACAGACAAATTGCAGAACCATCAGAACTTGTTGAAAGTCTGGCTTCATACATGTTACCATGGCTGTAACCTTTCAAAACTACTTTTCCTGTAGAATTTATTACAACTTCACAGTGTTCTTCAAAGAAATCCACATGATAACCTCTATCACAGGATTGACTCACACTTAGCAGATTGTGTTTAGGTCCTGAGACAAGATCTACTGATTCAATGATGACATTCCCAAGATTGATATTGCCATATCCCAGAGTTTTTCCCATGTTGCCATCTCCATAAGAAACTCCTGGGCCATCTTTCTCCACAAAGTCTGATAGCAGGGCTTTATTTCCAGTCATATATCATGAACATCCACTGTCAAGAACTAGGATGTTTTTCCTATTGCCCTGCAATCACAAAGACCACTATTGGTTAGTTTTAAGGACTCAGACTTGCTTGGATCCTTTGGCCTTATTAAGTTTGTTAGCATTTGCAGCGGATTTAATTTCAGAGTTTATGCTAGCATGCTGTTTATCAGAATTTATATCAGACTTTGCATCAGACTTTACACTAGAAGGAATAAGACTAACTTTCTTCAAAAAAGGTTTTATTTGATAATAATCATAGTACAAACTATGATATTCCTTACAAGTATAAATGGAATGCCATAAACTACCACAATGAAAACAAGGATTTTGTGGTTTAAACCTAACAGACTAACTCTTAACTCATGATTTAGAAGGTAAAGAGTTTATATCTTTATTTTTCCTGCAAAAAGAAGTAAGATGGTTAGAGTTTCCACAGTTATAACATTTCTTTCTAGGAGCATTAGGAACAGGCATATAATAATTGCTTTTATTCACACCTTCCTTTCCATTCCTAATTTTTCCTAGCTTCATTTACCTTGTTCACATTTTTAATCTCTTTCAGCTTATACTTAAGCTGCTTCTTTGTCATTAAGCCTATGTTTACTTCAGTTGGTTTATCCTGTTTTAATTTGTCAGAAGTGTTAGTGTATACTGAAAATATTTATTTGAAGTATGTACATTTATTTCTGGCCAGTTTATTTGAGAATCATTTGAATGTTTACATGTTGTCTAATATTATATATTGTGAACAATCTAGTATCAAATGGGATACAGAATAATAGATTGTTAAATACGGTTATATAATATAATAAGGTTCACAACACAGGTGGTGTTGGACAATCCACTGGTATGGCTGTAGTATTATTTAGATTAGTTATATTGACTAATAAATAATACTAGTATACTTTGTGTATATTGAACAGGATTAAATTTAGAATTGTTCCCTTAATACTGATTAAGAAGGAGAACTAAGATTCTATGTTATTATTAATGCTTAGGTTCTTAATCCGGAAATAGTAATTGACACGTGTATATTATTTACATGCTTTGATTTATATATGAAATAATTCTTTTGAATTATATCATTATATTTTGGGTGATGGAATTATATACATGGTGGATATTATTTATTGAAGGAATCCATGTCCTGATAATATTCGGGTTAATGATGTCCCCTTGAAAGCTCAAAAAGATTTAATTATATGAAACCCCGCAGGTGGAATTTATTCTGGCATAATTAAATAAAGGTTGAGTGGATGATCAAGGATAAAAGATATTAATAAAATAAATTATCAGTAATTTATTTAATTAATGGACATATGATATTTTAAACATGGGGAATTTAATAAGCAAATAATATTGGAACCGAATTAATTAAATTACGGTATTAGGAAAGGTAGTGCAAATATTAATTGTTTAGTGGATAGAATTAATATTTAATTACATTGGGCTAGGCTCAAGATGTAATTAGAAGGCCCAACCTAATTATCCATGGTCCCTATTATAGCCTATATATATTCTTATTCTCTTCTTGCTCGGAAGTGTGTGAAAATATATTGTAGCCACCAAGGAGCAAGAAGAGAGGATAACTTGAGAAGACGGAGGCCACACTTCGCTCAAGGGAATTTGGGAATACAATAGAAGAGCGTGGAATCAACCATTAACAAGGTAATCCTCTTTTCGTAATCTTTATCGTAAAACATAGTAACACCCTAAGTCCGTGGTTCCCAACAATTGGTATCAAGAGTCTGGTAATGGGTTCTACGTTTTATGATATAATGTCCATGTTGTAATTATATATGCGTGTATATAGTGTTTTGCTTGTATTGGTTTTGATGCAGGTTGTTAATCCACTATTATGGCCATGTATATTTTAATTATGTGTTTGGATCCCACGTGGTTTAATCGTGGTTAATTTTTGTTTTGGTTTCTACGTGGTTTAATCGTGGTTGTAATTTACACGAGGGTTGATCGTGTTAGAAAAGATTTTACAAAATTAGTTTTGTATTAGATCTATTTTTTTGTAATTGTTCCGGGTATTTTGTAATAGTTATGTGCCATCGGAAATCAATTCCGGTAGTTTTTTGTTCCGTTGTGCGATTACAAGGGGCTGCTGGGGCTGTTGCGGCTACTGGGGCTGCTGGGACTGCTGGGGCTGCTGGGCTGCTGGGGCAGCTGGGGCTGCTGGGGCTGTTGGGGGCGTCCGGGCGCGCTTGGGGCAGATTTTTTTTGAGAGCTGGATTTTTTTTCAAGGACCATAATAGTGGAAAATTTATTTTAATTTTTTCCATTAAATTTTAATTATTGCTTTAATTTATTGATTATGTGTGTCGTTAATTATGTGTGTAATTCTTTTAAAATTGCATGTTTAACTTAATTAGGACGACATGGACATAAAATTTATTTATTGCTTTAATTAAATGTTATATGTTGCTAAAATTATGTGTGTATTTTGAATGCATGATTAGACATAATTATAACAACATAGGGCCCCATTTAATTTTAAAATTCCTCAATTTTAATAAAAAAAAATCTAAGTGGGAGAGGGAATTAATATGAAATTAAATCCCATGGTCTCCATTATTGGTTGTAGGCAATTTAACATAAAGACGAATATAAATTATATATACGTCACCCATCGTGGCATGTAATTTGTGGTGTCTAGAATGTTATAGAAATTACTAGAACAAACTTCTTAAATTAATAAATTTTGAAAGGAATAAATACGAATTTTCTTTATTTCTGATTTGGGGCGATTTTGTCAAAAACGGGTTCATCAAACTTGTAAGGCTGTGGGTTTTAAGCGAGACCGATGTGACTCCTCCACTACCTGGAAATCAAACCATTGATGAATATTGAATTGAAGTATTCTATTCAAGACAAAATTACGAATATTGGAAGGTATACATGCCACCCATCGTGGCGTACCAAGTTCCATAGATTTCGAATAATTTAAGATTTGATGATGGTATACACTTAGCTATGAAAAATAATATAGTCCACCCAAACGTGGCATATTGTTTAGTAATAGGACCGAAGTAACATTTAAACAAAATTAGGTGGTATACATGTCACACATCGTGGCGTACCAGAAGCTTATGGTGTTTAGATGTTAGTGCATTAAATTTTAATAATTTAGATCTTAATAATTAATGCACCCTTATTTATGTGATGTTTTTATGCATGATTCTCAGGATAAAATGGGCTTTAATCCACTATTCACCATACTTAAGGATAACAAACTTACCGGACCTAACTATATTGAATGGAAACGAAATTTGGACATTGTGTTGACTGTTGAGGAGTACAAGTTTTGCACTTATGAACCCAAGCCTGAACAGCCTGCTGCTGATGCTCTTGAAGATGAGAAAGAGTATTATAAACGGTGGATTAAGGCTGATGAGATGTCGCGATGTTACATTCTGGCAGCAATGTCGGGTGTTTTGCAGCATCAACATCAGTCTATGGCCACTGCTTCGGATATGCTCTTTAATCTCAAGGAACTCTTTGGAGATCAGAATAGGGCTGCTAGGCAAGTAGCCATGAAGGCTTTAATGAACACTCAGATGGCTGAAGGCACACCTGTAAGGGATCATGTTCTCAAGATGATGCGCATCTGAATGAGATAGAGATCCTTGGTACTGAACTTGACGGGGAAACCCTGATTGACATTATCCTTATGAGCTTGTCCAAGAGTTTTGAGCAGTTCCGCTTGAATTACAACATGAACAAGAGGCAGTATAGTCTCGCGGAACTGCTGACAGAACTTCAGGCAGCTGAAGGATTATTTCGGTAGAGTGTTCAAGTGAATGTGGCTGAGAAAGGTTCTTCCTCTAAGCCGAAAGGTATTAAGAAGAAGAAAAAGGCTCAGACACAGAAAGCTGTGAAGATAGTGAGAGTTCAGGGTGGTGTGAAAAAGCCTAAGGAAAAGTGCTTCAGATGCAAACAGTCAGGTCACTGGAAACAGGATTGTCCTCTTCCTAAGAAGACAAACAATACTGGTATGTCTCTTTCTCTAGTTACATAAACATTTATAGCGGCTATATCTATGAGCACTTGGTGTGTAGATACAGGAGCCACTGATCATGTTTGTAATTCTATGCAGGGGTTCCAACTATCCAAAATGCTTAGAGATGGTGAGATATACGTGTTCATGGGAGATGCTACGAAAGTAGCATTAGTTGCAGTAGGAGTTATTCATTTATCTTTTGGTTCTGATAGGATTTTGATTTTGAACAATTGTCTTTATGTACCTTCTTTTAGAAGGAATTTAATTTCGGTTTCTAAACTTGCTTTGGATGGTTATAATGTTTGTTTGGATCGTAATGTTTCTATTATGATGAATAAATGAATTATATGTTCTGGTACATTGCAAGACAATTTGTATATAATTAATCCTAGTCAACCTGCACTGCAACTGCAATTTAGGGAATTGAACAACACATCTTCTAACTCTACTAAAAGAAAGGAACCTTCTAGTTTGAACCAAACATATCTTTGGCACTTGAGATTAGGTCATATTAACTTGAGGAGGATTCAAAGACTGGTAGTAGACGGGCCTTTAAGCTCATTGGCAGTGGAGCCATTTCCAGTTTGTGAATCTTGCTTGGAAGGTAAAATGACTAACAGGCCTTTCAAGGAAAAAGGGAATAGAGCCAAACAACTGTTAGAATTGGTTCACTCTGATTTATGTGGACCCATGAATATCCAAGCAAGAGGTGGTTATGAATATTTCGTCACTTTCATTGATGATTATTCTAGATATGGGTACGTTTATTTGTTGCACCGTAAGTCTGAGTGCTTTGATAAGTTCAAAGAGTACAAAGCTAAAACGGAGAAGCGACTTAATAAAAGTATCAAGTCACTACGATCAGATCGTGGTGGCGAATACTTGCTTGGAGAATTTAGGGAATATTTATCAGAAAATGGGATAGAATACCAGTTAACTGCACAAGGCACACCCCAGCCGAACGGTGTATCAGAGAGAAGGAACCGAACTCTTTTAGAGAGTGTTAGATCAATGATGAGTTATTCGGATTTACCCAAGTCATTTTGGGGACATGCCTTAGAGACAACAGCTTATCTTCTGAACTTAGTACCTTCTAAGTCGGTTCCTAAAACCCCCTTAGAATTGTGGACCGGGGATAAACTGAGTCTAAGACATATTCGAATATGGGTTTGTCCAGCACATGTGCTGAACAAGAACGCGACTAAGTTAGAATCTCGTACAGAAGTAAGGTTGTTTGTAGGCTACCCCATGGGAATGAAAGGATATTTATTTTATAGTCCGAAGAATCGGGATGTCATTGTTAGCACCAATGCAAGATTCTTAGAGGAGGAATATATAATAAATCACAAACCCGTGAGTAGTGTCGTTTTAGAGGAACTAGTGGGAGGGACAAATAATACCCATGAAGCTGTAGTACAAGTAGAACAACCACAACATAATGTACAACCTGTCACTAATACCGCACCAGTGCCTCGTCGTAGTGGGAGGGTTGTTCAACAGCCTGATAGATTCATGTTTTTGGGTGAGTCTTCAGACTTGGTCTCTGGTGAACATGATGATGATCCCCGTACATACGAAGAGGCAAAACAAGACAAAGATGCAGATCTTTGGCAAAAGGCGATGGAATCTGAGATAGAATCAATGTATTCTAATCAGGTCTGGGAGCTCGTGGAACCACCCAAAGGTATAAAACCTATTGGATGTAAGTGGATCTACAAGAAAAAGAGGGAATTAGATAAAAAGGTGAAAGCCTGGAAAGCAAGACTTGTTGCGAAAGGGTATACTCAGAAAGAAGGTATCGATTATGAGGAAACCTTTTCACCGGTAGTCATGCTTAAGTCAATCCGTATTCTTTTATCTATATCAGCTCATCTCGATTATGAGATTTGGCAAATGGATGTCAAGACAACTTTTCTTAATGGAAGTCTTGAAGAAACCATCTATATGCAGCAACCAAAAGGATTCATTAAGGAAGGCCAAGAGCATCTGGTATGTAAGCTTAAGAGGTCTATTTATGGACTTAAACAAGCTTCTAGAGACTGGAATATTCATTTTGATCAGGCAGTCCAGTCATATGGATTTGATCAAAGTCCAAGCGAATCGTGCGTGTATAAGAGAAGTGAAGGTAATGCAGTGGTTTTTCTAGTACTATATGTAGATGATATTTTACCCATTGAAAATAATGTTGAGATGTTGTCATCAGTAAAGGCATGGTTGTTCAAACAATTTGACATGAAGGACTTAGGTGAAGCGGCATACATCCTTGGGATCAAAGTTATAAGGGATCGCAAGAAAAGGATGTTGGCTTTATCTCAAGAGCCCTACATTGATGAAGTATTAGCTCGTTTTAACATGCAGAACTCCAATAAAGGTTTTCTACCTTTTAAGCAGGGAGTTGCTCTATCTAAGAAGCAATGTCCTTCGACACCTAAGGATATAGAGAGCATGAAAGCAGTTCCTTATGCTTCAGCATGTGGAAGCTTAATGTATGCTATGTTATGTACGAGGCCTGACATCTGCTTTGCTGTAGGCATGGTTAGTAGATATCAGTCGAACCCAGATCAGGAACATTGGAGTGCAGTAAAAACTATACTCAAGTACCTGAGAAGGACTAAGGAGTATATGTTAATTTACAAGGCTTCAGATCTATTTCCTTTGGGATATACTGATTCAGATTTCCAATCAGATAAGGATAAGAGGAAATCAACCTCGGGATATGTTTTTACTTTGGGAGGTGGAGCCGTTATATGGAGGAGTGTAAAGCAGAAATGCATTGCAGACTCCACCATGGAGGCCGAGTACGTGGCAGCCTCTGAGGCTGCCAAGGAGGCTGTATGGTTCAGGAACTTCCTTTTGGACTTAGATGTGGTACCTAATTTGCCTAGGAGCTTGACGGTGTATTGTGATAACACTGGTGTTGTGGCAAATTCAAAGGAACCGCGAGACCACAAAGCAGCTAAACATATTGAACGTAAGTATCATCTCATACGAGGAATCATAAAGCGAGGGGATATAGTTCTGGCTCACATATCATCAGAAGACAACCGAGCAGATCCTTTCACAAAGAGCTTGCCAACCAAGGTTTTTGACAAGCATGTGGAAGCGATAGGAGTCAGATGGATGGACACATAGATTTTTATGTAATAGTGGATTAAATAAACACTGATGTACACATAGAATATTTTGAGTATAAGTGGGAGATTGTTAGTGTATACTGAAAATATTTATTTGAAGTATGTACATTTATTTCTTGCCAGTTTATTTGAGAATCATTTGAATGTTTACATGTTGTCTAATATTATATATTGTGAACAATCTAGTATCAATTGGGATACAGAATATTAGATTGTTAAATACGGTTATATAATATAATAAGGTTCACAGCACAGGTGGTGTTGGACAATCCACTGGTATGGCTGTAGTATTATTTAGATTAGTTTATATTGACTAATAAATAATACTAGTATACTTTGTGTATATTGAACAGGATCAAATTTAGAATTGTTCCCTTAATACTGATTAAGAAGGAGAACTAAGATTCTATGTTATTATTAATGCTTAGATTCTTAATCCGGAAATAGTAATTGACACGTGTATATTATTTACGTGCTTTGATTTATATATGAAATAATTCTTTTGAATTATATCATTATATTTTGGGTGATGGAATTATATACATGGTGGATATTATTTATTGAAGGAATCCATGTCCTGATAATATTCGGGTTAATGATGTCCCCTTGAAAGCTCAAAAAGATTTAATTATGTAACCCTGCAGGTGGAATTTATTCTGGCATAATTAAATAAAGGTTGAGTGGATGATCAAGGATAAAAGATATTAATTAAATAAATTATCAGTAATTTATTTAATTAATGGACATATGAAATTTTAAACATGGGGAATTTAATAAGCAAATAATATTGGAACCGAATTAATTAAATTACGGTATTAGGAAAGGTAGTGCAAATATTAATTCTTTAGTGGATTGAATTAATATTTAATTACATTGGGCTAGGCTCAAGATGTAATTAGAAGGCCCAACCTAATTATCCATGGTCCCTATTGTAGCCTATATATATTCTTATTCTCTTCTTGCTTGGAAGTGTGTGAAAACATATTGTAGCTACCAAGGAGCAAGAAGAGAGGATAACTTGAGAAGACGGAGGCCACACTTCGCTCAAGAGAATTTGGGAATACAATAGAAGAGCGTGGAATCAACCATTAACAAGGTAATCCTCTTTTCGTAATCTTTATCGTAAAACGTAGTAACACCCTAAGTCCGTGGTTCCCAACAAGAAGTTGACTTATCTTTGAATTCTATTACAGACTCTTTCATCTTTTCAGAATCAGACTTTACAGTTTTTGCTACAAACTAAACAGGATTTACCTTTGGCTTAGCAGTCTTTTTAATAACAATTGACTCAATTTGAACAGTTTCTTTCTCACTTTTATCATCTCCATAACCTAAGCCCTCTTTCTAGTTTCCACTACTTAGCAAATTCTGAGTTGTTCTGCCAGAGTTAGTCCAAGTTCTGATAATCTCTCTTTCCTTTTCTAACTCAGTTTTTAGAGATTCATTCAATTTTAGCACTTCATCTCTAACATAAAAGGCATCATCTCTTTCTTTCTGAGTTTGATGGAACATAACTAACTCTTTTTCGAAATAATCATTTCTCTTTTTAAAAGCAAGATTTTCAGATGTTAATCTTTCACATGTTAAAGTCTGATCTCTATAACTAATAAACATGGTTTTAAGATATAATCTCAACTCAGTAATATCATCAGTATGAAAGACATAAGTTGTTTAAGGTACCTTAAGTTCAGCAGTGTCAGTACTGCTACCAACATTTGCCATCAAGGCATAGTTCACCTCATCTTCAGAATCTGAAGTGTCTGTCCAGCTTTTCTTATTTTTGACAAGTGCCTTGCCTTTGTCACTTTTTCCTTTCTTGCAGTCAGGAGATATGTGGCCTCTTTCACCACAATTGTAGCATTTGACATTTGAGTTATCTCCTCTGTCAGACTTTCCTCCTTTGCCTTCAGACTTTCTGAACCCTTTCTTATCAGAACTTCCACCTTTCCTGGAAAACTTCTTACCCTTTCTGAACTTCCTGTAGGCTATCTTTGTGATACCAAGAGCACACAGTTGCATCATCTCAGCATCAACATCAACTTCAGATAAACTTTCAGTTTCTGAATCATCATCATCAGAATATGATGACTCTGAACCAGACTTTATGATGAGAGCCTTTTCTTTGCCCTTCTTTGAGACAACAACTGTAGAAGATTCCTCCTCAACATTATGAGCAACTGTCCTTGAATTTCTTCCATGCCGCTTGTTCCTTTGATCCATCTCAAGTTCATAAGTCTTGAGCATACCATAAATTTCATCAAGAGTAGTTTCAGTAAGGTCATATTTATTTCTTATGGTAGTTGACTTCAAATCCCAATTTTCAGGAAGAGCTAAAAGGAATTTTAGATTTGAATCTTCAAGATCATATTCCTTGTCCACTAGTGACAGATCATTCAAGAGTTTGACAAACCTATCATATAATTCAGTTAATGACTCATCAGCTTTTGAGTCAAAGTGCTCATACTCTTGAGTGAGTATA
This sequence comes from Apium graveolens, assembly GCF_009905375.1. Classification (NCBI taxonomy): domain Eukaryota; kingdom Viridiplantae; phylum Streptophyta; class Magnoliopsida; order Apiales; family Apiaceae; genus Apium; species Apium graveolens. Next base: position 36,520,761 of record NC_133648.1, read on the forward strand.
GTCCTCCCGTTCTTTTTGATTGCATCAGTTCCCTGGCACCTTGTTTCCAAAGCATCCCATATCTCCTTTGCAGTCTTGCAATTAATTACCCTGTTTGACATGACATTATCAATGGTACTATGCAGCAAATGCCTTACCCTTGCATCCTTGGCAATGGATGAGATATCTTCAGCTGTATACTCACTTTTCTCCTTAGGTATGGTCTTTGTTAGTTGATAATCAACTACAACAGAGAGCTTAGTATGCTTATGTGGTCCTTCATTAATTCTATCAAGGTATTCTGGATCTTTAGCTTCCAGAAACATAGCCATCTTCACTTTCCATATTGGATACTCAGAAGGTCTCAGTATGGGAACCCTAATAGTCTCATATCGACTGTGGGTTTGGGTGTTTTGAGTTTCTTGAGTTTTCGTGGGCTTAGTTGGGGTTTTTGCTTCTTCAGACATGATTGTTTGGATCTTTACTGTATGTGTCTTAACAGATATGCTCTGATACCACTTGTTAGGTCACACAACACTGTAGAAAGGGGTTAAATACAGTGTTTATACAATCAAATCGATTTAACACAAGTATGTAACAAAGATCAAGTATATTGAATAAACTTTGTTACAATAAGAACTAATATTCTCTCTCAGTGATGAACAAATCTCACTAAGAGCTGCTAGGTTACAATGTATAATCTTCTCGATAATGATAACACATATAGTGTAAACCCTAAGCTGTGTTTATATACTACACTGTTACAAGATATATTCTAATTGATATGGAATACAATTTTGTCTCCTAAAATATATCAATTAGATATCTTCTACAAGTCTTCTAACTCTTTCCATGCATATCTTCTACTGTTTTAGTTCAGATCTTCTCTCCTGTAAATCAGCTTCTTTTCTTATCTGAAAGTCTTCCCGCACTTAAATTCTGATATGACCTTAAGTTCTGATATTAAGTTCTGACTTCCAGAAAGTCCTGATTTCAGTAAGTCCTGATATGTCCTGTTGTTAAGTTCTGAAGACTAAACACAAATCATATTAGACATGACATCTCAAATATATCTAACAGAGAGATACAAGATAGAGAGAGAGTAGAGAGACCGAGATAGAATCAAGAGAATTCGCGGAAGAGAGAAGAGAAAATAGTCGAGAGAGAAGAAAGGAGCGCGTGAGGATTAGGGAAAATAACAAGGACGGTGTATTGATTTTTTATTTGTTCTATTTTTGTTATTATCTATTTATTTTTATTAACTTCTGACTCGCTTTCTCACAATTTAACGAAATAGCCGTGAGCCAGAATTTGTCGAAAAGTTACAAATTTCATACCAAAATTCTCAGAATATTTAAAAGTTAACAAAATAAAATTTTCATAATTTTTTAAATCATTTTTGGAACGCGCATAAGACCCGCATTTAACGAATTAACGAACAAATGCGCGGGTGAATAAAAGCCAGAAAATTTTTGGAATACTTTTAAAATTCTCGAAATATTCCAAACTTAATAAAATATAAATTTCATGATTTTTGAAACATCCCTAAATTTACACTTAAATACAAGCAGAAAATTATTAGGGGTAAATAACTGATGAAATATTGCTTTCTATTTTTTTTAAATTCCCAACAATAATAATTAAAATTATAAAATCATGAAAATGATTTTAGAAACAATCCAAGTATTTATGAAAATAAATTTTCAAAAAAACACTTTTAATAGTGAAAAAATACTACTCAGCATTTAATAGTACAATTAATCCTCGAATACCACAGAATCACACCCAAATACTAATAAATACAACCTTCGACTAACAGAACCATAACATTTTTATTGATTTAATAATTCCATAGTTACACTTATATATCGGATCCGAAAATAGATTATTTAGCCACTAAGTAACTATATAATGATACAATTTGAAACTAGATTTGGGTAATTATCAAAACAGAACTTCTTATAAAACACCTTATGAGAAAATAACGTAAAATATCTTGTCTTTCGAGAATACAGGTTTATTTAATCTTCCAAACTGACTATCGTATCGAAAATTTTATGTCGGGAACATAATAAAACATAATACTAAATGATAAATAAGATAAAATTTGAAATTCTTTCCTGACTTCATTATGCAAATGACATCATATTGTTTTATAAAAAATTAATAAAGTAAGACATGATAAAGAACTTCTTCCTGGGTTAACCATGAAAAAACTTCAGACATCACACATGTCCTATTTCTGAGCTTAACATAAGTCATCAATGTTCTCCCACTATCAAAGTATTGGTTAATATATTTGAACCTAATAATTTCAGTAATGTACCTTATTTTTTGTTCTTAAATTTAATAATATAGATATAGATTATATATTAACTAGAATTTTTTGCCTGCTACACTTGACTTTGTATTTAAACTTTCTTTTAATTATTTAAATTTCTTTGTAAACCTAATTTTTTATTTTTATACTTTTTTATTTGAGTACTAAAATATTTTAATAAAATATTTAAAACTAATTTTGATTGACGTACTATAGTAATGTATTTTAATGACTTAATATTTTTTAAGATGACTTATCGGCATTAATTTTAGCGATAACTCGAATTCGCATTTAACACCTTTTAACTAAACATTTATTTTGTACAAAGATTAAGCTTGTTATAAATTATTTATAGTCATATTAGATAATATTTAAATTTTTGATTAAAAATTAAAATTCCTACTCTTATAAAAAACATATTATACACATAATTTTAATTTGTCTTACTATATTTAATCGTACTTAATGTAGAAAAATATTTACTAAATCAAATAAATTTCCTTTATTTCACTTTAATTTATCTATCTTGAAATATGAAGATTCGATCGTTCAGCAAATTAAGAATATATTATCTTTGAGTATATCTAAAAATCTATCAGTTTCTTAAAAATATTCATAATTTATATTTTCTCAAAAAGTATGAAATTTATATTTTCTCAAAGGTATGTTTTAAAAATATTCATAGATAATAAAACATTGCTTATAAAATTTGTATTTTAGCAATCTGACAGATTTACTTAAAATTGCACAAGTGTAAGAAAATAAAATAAGACATTAACTACCATGTTAAGAGACAAACAAATGCATATAGGCTCAATCATACTAATAACCGAGCTTCTATCATAATTAGTTAATCTGTTTTTTGCTTGCAGAATGATTCTCACCTAAGAAATCATAAAATTTTATTCAAACTGCTCTGTTTAGTAATTACAATATTGTTTTGGAGTAAGAAGTTGCTAGTACATACAAGCTATGTGAATCATCAATATTATCTGAGATCAAATTAGTATTCAATCACTTGATCAGGTAAACTTTAGAACATAATTGTGGTAACCTCCAAAGAAAACAACGATCAAAGATAACCACTTGTTAGAAATATATTGTAGTCTTTATGATAACTCACCAAAACACCATAAGTAGAATTGTTAAGTGTCATTTACAAAGTCTTCAACGGATAACCACATTCTGTCTATCTGGTTGAATGAGTAGCTTATATTAATAAGTGTGTAGCACATTCTGTATACTATGATAGCTGACAAATTTAGGGAGTTATAGTGATTATAAGTCATATTGACTACTAGAAAGATATACAATATAGGTGGGTTAAGTGTAAATATAAAATGCCTTGTAATTTTGTATAAGTGAAAGAGTATACAAATGCTAAGGAAACATCTTCAACTGCTAAACTACAAGTTTCAATGGATGACTCAATATGCCTTCAATGGATAAGGTAGTCAAGAGGTCTTCAACTGATATCAGATAAAGTTTCAACGGATTCCAAGAAGAAAGTTTCAACGGATGATTCTAGTATAGTTTCAAGGGATAACATCAATGAAGCTTCAACGGATGATCAATAAGATAACAGTTGATAGTGACTTGACAGAGGCTGACAGAGTCACATGAGTTGATAGTGCACAAAAGGAATGTGGCAGCCTGCTTACAGGTTTTAGAAGAAAGTGAAGCATTTCCATTTTCATGCAAAACAAGGTCATTCAAAGATGCTATATCTTACTTGTATTGCATAGAACAGAGAGATGAAGAAGCATGTGCATGGACCTAGCAATTATGACTTTTATTTTTATTTATTGCACGTGTAAACTTGGTTCAATATAAAAATCAAGTGTAGCAAGTATTTAAAAATAACAAGTAAGAACTCAAGAGTTAAGACAAATTTAGCTTTAGAAAATACTCTCAAGTTGAAGGTTGTAAGAAAATACTTGTAAGCAGCTGTGTGCAATTTGCATCACTGAGATTTCTTCAAATATACATCTCTGGTGGAAAGAGAAATCCACCAAAACGGTTTTTAAACATTGTGTTTATTTACTTTTTATGAGTAGAATACTTCAAAAGCTTTATATGCATTCTTGCTTATTCAAAAACACAGTTGTATATTCTATAAAGAGTTTTTCAGAAAAGAAAAAGAAACCAGAATTCCATTCAACCTCCCTTCTGTAATACTGTTGTTGTATTGTTGGGAAATAAAACTACTTTACATACAAAATATATTTACAATCACACAGTAGGCAGAACAAAAAGATACATGATGAGAAGAAAGTCAGGAGAATAAATACATGAAAGTCATTTAAACATATTAAATAATGTTATAGTCTGTTAGGAATATGTTGTGAATTTGATGATAAATTATACAAAACACTTTAGTAGATTTAACTTAGTGAATTTTGTAGCACTCGACGGATGATCAGATATAGTCCCGACGGATGATTCAATATAGTCCCGATGGATGATGATTTGACATCCATCGAGTGAGTAGCTTATGTAATAATAAGAAGTGTAGCACATTTCTGAAAACAATTTTGTGTAAATTTTGTAGGAGTTTATGAGTCATGTTGACTACTAGTAGATATGCAGAATAGGTTGATTAATTGTAAATATGAGATGTCTTGTAATTCTGCATAAGTGAAATGGAGTCAAGTGTCAAATAGCTACCCGACGGATGATCAACAAATCTACCCAACGGATGATCAACAAAGCTACCCGACGGATAACAAGCATATACCCGACGAATGGTTAATTCCAACATCTGTTCACAGTGACAACACAGTCACATGCGTTGGGTGTTTGCAAAAGGAATGTGGCAGCCTGTTTAGCAGGAAATTAAGAACAAAGAAGCATTACCATTTCCATGCAAGGTATGAAGATTTTCAAAGATGCTGGAATAGAGTAATGAAGCAGCATGGAGTTAGACTTGATAGGTTTTTTTTTATTATCCTGTCTTATTACCATGTAAACTTGGTGATATATAAACCAAGTGGAGCTAGTAGAACAATTAACTAAGCAAACACATTTTAAAAGAGATATAGAAAAAGTTGTACTTGTCAAGAATTTCTCTGAAGTTTGTTTGTTCAACTTGTAAAGCAGCTGTGAGCCAATTTAAGCTTCACAGAGTTCTCAAATCGATATTTATATATCTCTGGTGGATACATTCAAATCCACCAGAAAGTTTTAAAGACTCGTGTTTTTATTACTTTGTGATTGATTTATTTAATCCTTTCATTCCGCACTTTGCAAATCAAAACACATATATATCTGTTGAGTTAAGAACTGTTTTTAAAATCTTAAAAAAGAAGCCAGAATTACATTCAACCCCCTTCTGTAATTCTTTTTATATTGTTAGGGAATAACATAGTCATTTATACAGCTCGAGGGCGGAAGCTTAAATATTAAGTCTTGTCAAACTAGAGTTGGAAATAAATAACAAAATATTGGGTCTCAGGACAATAAGCCACACCGATTAGAATTATCGGTAGGAAAATTGTTAGGAAATGAATAACACACAGAGGGGGGGGTGAATGTGTTTTACTGTTTTTATGCTTTTCTTGAACTTTTTATGGTTGAACAAAGTAAATTAAATCTTGTAGTAAAATGTGTTACTGCAGAAATTAAACATGCAATAATAATGAACACAGATCTTTTCAAAACTCACTTAATTTTATATTAAAATTAAGAATGTTTTGCTACAAAATTTCTAGGCTCTTTGTTGATAAAGAGCTTAGTTTCTTCTTGAGAGTGTTACAAGATTTTCTATCTAAATTGTTACCACTAACTAAAGGACCATTGTTAACTTTATAATTTAGTTAAGTGCTCGTTTACACAGTGTACAATAAGACATGTTATTAGCTTTAGTAAACTGTCACATGTCATTTCCATTTTAGGAAAAGTGTATCTTCTATTTTTGGCTTAGCATATCTCAGCATCCTGTGTTTACTTTGATCTTCCTTTGTCAGTTAATCTTCACCATTAATCTTGCACATCCTTGAAGCTGCTTTTTGTAGACTTGTCAATCCAGCTGTTTGGATTGTTTATTGATTGTGAATCTTGGATATTGAACTAGTCTGCAAATTTGTACTTAGAGATTTTACCTCGAGATCTCCATTTGGTCTATAGAGAACTTGACATCTCGATAAGTATATTGGCTTATCGAGATCTCTAATACTACATAGTTAATTTGACTTATAGAGGTCTCTGATTTCTCTATAAGAGAATTTGACTTGTCGAGCTCTCTAGTCTTCATATCTTCACTTTGACTTATCGATATCTCTGAGTTCTCTAGTGGTTTACTGACTTATCGATAACACAGAGTTCTCTTAGTCAAATTTGACTTGTCGATAACTCAGAGTTCTCTAGTGAATTTTGGCTTATCGATATTTCTGAGTTTTCTAGTTGAATTTGACTTATCGATAACTCAGAGTTCTCTAATGAATGTTGACTTATCGATAACTCTGAGTTCTCTAGTGAAGAAATGACTTTTCGATATTTCCAATCCTCATGTCTTCAATTTGGCTTGTCGATATCTCTCTGTGTGTTCTCTATAAACTTTTCTGACTTCTCGATAAGTCATTTAGAGTTCTCGAGTGACTTCTCTATAACACTAAATCTGTGACTTGTAGAGATCTTTGACTTAAAATATTTTTATCCAAACAGATTTATTCAACTCCAAGCTTCTTTATAAATCTTCTAAGGCATGATCTTCTTGATCTTCTTCGAGATATAATCCTTAGGCTTGATACTGTTTAAACAAAAAGACTCCAGTCTGCTCTTTTACATTTTTACAGACTTTAAATATTACAAGTACAAATGCACACTAAGATTACAATACAACTTACTTAAAGTTGTCAATTTGACTTAGTCTTGTTAAAGTACAGGCATATCTTGCACAACAATCTCCCCCAATTTGTGAGAAGATTGCTTAACATAAATTCATGCATGTTAACAAGACTAAGCCCAAGTTTTAAAAAAATTGAAAATGAAATTAATACATTGTTAGATATATTTGAGATGTCATGTCTAATATGATTTGTGTTTAGTTTTCAGAACTTAACAACAGGACAAATCAGGACTTACTGAAATCAAGACTTACTGGAAGTCAGAACTTAATATCAGAACTTTAGGTCATATCAGAACTTAAGTGCGGGAAGACTTTCATATAAGGAAGGAAGTTGATTTACAGTAGAAGATCTGAACTAAAACAATATAAGATATGCATGGAAAGAGTTAGAAGACTGGAAGATTTGTAGAAGATATCTGATTGATATAATTTAGGAGACAGAATTGTATTCCATATCAATTAGAATATATCTTGTAACTGTGTAGTATATAAACACAGACTTAGGGTTTACACTAAATGTGTTATTATTATCGAGAAGATTATACATTGTAACATAGCATCTCTTAGTGATATTGTTCATCACTGAGAGATAACAACAGTTCTTATTGTAATAGAGTTTATTCAATATACTTGATCTTTGTTACATACTTGTGTTAAATAGATTTGATTTTATAAACACTATATTCAACCCCCTTCTACAGTGTTGTGTGACCTAACAAGTTGTATCAGAGCTTATCTGTTAACACACATACAGTAAAGATTCAAACAATCATGTCTGAAGAAACAGAAACTCCAACCCAGCCCACTAAAACTCAAGAAACTCAAAACACCCAAAACCACAGTCGATATGTGACTATTAGGGTTCCCATATTGAGACCTTCTGAGTATCTCATATGGAAAGTGAAGATGGCTATGTTTCTGGAAGCTACAGATCCAGAATACCTTGACAGAATTAATGAAGGACCACATAAGCCTACCAAGCTCTCTGTTGTAGTTGCTGATCAACCAGCAAAGACCATACCTAAGGAGAAAAGTGAGTATACAGCTGAAGATATCTCATCTATTGCCAAAGATGCAAGGGTAAGGAATTTGCTGCATAGTGTCATTAATAATGTCATGTCAAACAGGGTAATTAATTGCAAGACTACAAAGCAGATATGGGATGCTTTGGAAACAAGGTGCCAGGGAACTGATACAATCAAAACGAACAGGAGGACTATACTCAATCAAGAGTATGAGCACTTTGACTCAAAAGCTGACGAGTCATTAACTGAATTATATGACAGGTTTGTCAAACTCTTGAATGATCTGTCACTGGTGGACAAGGAACATGATCTTGAAGATTCAAATCTAAAATTCCTTTTAGCTCTTCCTGAAAATTAGGATTTGAAGTCTACTACCATAAGAGATAACTATGACCTTACTGAAACTACTCTTGATGAAATTTATGGTATGCTCAAGACTTATGAACTTGAGATGGATCATAAGAGCAAGAGGCATGGAAGAAAGTCATGGACATTTGCTCTTAATGTTGAGGAGGAATCTTTTAAAGTTGCTGCCTCAAAAAGGGGCAAATGAAAGGCTCTCATCATAAAGTCTGATTCAGAGTCATTATATTCTGATGATGATGATTCAGAAACTGAAAATTTACCTGAAATGGATGCTGATGCAGAGATGATGCAACTGTGTGCTCTTATGGTGAAGGGTATCACAAAGATAGCCTACAGGAAGTTTTCCAGGAAAGGTGGAAGTTCTGATAAAAAAGGGTTCAGAAAGTCTGAAGGCAAAGGAGGAAAGTCTGACAGAGGAGACAACCTAAATGTCTAATGCTACAATTGTGGTGAAAGAGGCCACATATCGCCTGACTACAAGAAAGAAAAAAATGACAAAGGCAAGGCACTTGTCACAAAGAAGAAAAGTTGGAAAGACACTTCAGATTCTGAAGATGAGGTGAACTATGCCTTGATGGCAAATGCTGATAGCAGTACTAACACTGCTGAACTTAAGGTACCTCAAACAACTTATACCTTTCATACTGATGATATTACTGAGTTGAGATTATATCTTAAAACCATATTTATTAACATGTGAAAGATTAACATCTGAAAATCTTGCTTTTAAAAAGAGAAATGATTATTTAGAAAAAGAGTTAGTTATGTTCCATCAAACTCAGAAAGAAAAAGATGATGCCTTTTATGTTAGAGATGAAGTGCTAAATGAATCTCTAAAAACTGAGTTAGAAAAGGAAAGAGAGATTATTAGAATTTGGACTAACTCTGGCATAACAACTCAGAATTTGCTAAGTAGTGGAAACTGAAAAGAGGGCTTAGGTTATGGAGATGATAAAAGTGAGAAAGAAACTGTTCAAATTGAGCCAATTGTTGTTAAACAGACTGCTAAGCCAAAGGTAAATCCTGTTAAATTTGTAGCTAAAACTGTAAAGTCTGATTTTGAAAAGATGAAAGAGTCTAGGACAGAAGTCAAAGAAAAGCCAACTTCTGACAAATTAAAACAGGATAGACCAGCTGAAGTTAACATAGGTTTAATGATAAAGAAGCAACTTAAGCATAAACTGAAAGAGATTAAAAATGTGAACAAGGTAAAGGAAGCTAGGAAAAATAGGAATGGAAAGGAAGGTGTGAATAAAAGCAATAATTATATGCCTGTTCATAATGCTCCTAGAAAGAAATGTTATAACTGTGGAAACTCTAACCATCTTGCTTCTTTTTATAGAAAGAATAAGGATATAAACTCTTTACCTCCCAGATCAGGTTTTAGGAGTCAGTCTGTTAGGTTTATACCATAAAATCCTTGTTTTCATTGTGGTAGTTTATGGCATTCCATTTATACTTGTAAGGAATATCATAGTTTGTACTATGATTATTATCAAATAAAATCTTCTTTAAAGATAGTTAGCATTATTACTTCTAGTGTAAGTTCTGATGCAAAGTCTGGTACTGTAAATTCTGATAAAGAGCATGTTAGCATAAACTCTGAAATTAAATCTGGTCCAAATTCTAACAAACTTAATAAGGCCAAAGGATCCAAGCAAGTCTGGGTCCTTAAAACTAACCAATAGTGATCTTTTTGATTGCAGGGCAACAGGGAAAAATATCCTAGTTCTTGACAGTGGATGTTCAGGACATATGACTGGAAATAAAGCCTTGTTATCAGGCTTTATGGAGAAAGATGGCCCAGGAGTTTCTTATTGAGATGGCAACCTGGGAAAAACTCTAGGATATGGCAATATCAATCTTGGAAATGTCATCATTGAATCAGTAGCTCTTGTCTTAGGACTTAAATACAATATGCTAAGTATGAGTCAAATCTGTGACAGAGGTTATCATGTGGATTTCTTTGAAGAACACTGTGAAGTTGTAAGTAATTCTACAGGAAAAGTGGTTCTGAAAGGTTACAGGCATGGTAACATTTATGAAGCCAGACTTTCAACAAGTTCTGATGGTTCTGCAATCTGTCTGTTGAGTAAAGCATCAATTGAAGAAAGCTGGAATTGGCACAAGAAACTCTCTCATTTAAATTTCAACAACATAAATGAGCTTGTAAAGAAAGATCTTGTGAGAGGACTGCCAAAATAAGTATTTGCTCCTGATGGCCTTTGTGATTCATATCAAAAGGCAAAATAAAGAAAATCTTAATTCAAGAGCAAAACTGAATCATCAATTCTTGAGCCTTATCACCTACTGCATGTTGATCTATTTGGTCCAGTCAATGTCATGTCCATTGCAAAGAAGAAATATATTATGGTTATAGTGGATGAGTTCACAAGATACACTTAGGTGTATTTTTTGCATAAGAAGACTGAAATTACATCTACTCTAACTGATCATGTCAAACAGCTGGATAAATTGGTCAAAGATTCTATTAAAATCATAAGGAGTGATAATGGCACTGAGTTCAAGAATTCTATCATGGAAGAATTCTGCAAAGAGCATGGAATTAAGCAGGAATTTTTTGCACTTGGAACTCCACAGCAAAATGGAGTTGTAGAAAGAAAGAACAGGGCTCTCATAGAAGCTGCACGAACTATGTTTGATGAGCAAAGCTACCAACCTGCTTTTGGGCTGAAGCTGTGTAGACTGCTTGTTTTACACAGAATGCTACATTGATCAACAAGCATGGAAAAACACCATATGAAATGATGAACAAAAAGAAGCAAAATCTGAAATATTTTCATGTATTTGGATGCAAGTGTTTTTTTTCCTTAAAGACTCATCCTGAACAGCTGTCAAAATTTGATCTATAAGTAGATGAAGGAATTTTTGTTGGATATCCACTTTCCACAAAAGCCTTCAGAGTCTAAAATTTAAGAACAAGGGTTGTCATGGAATTTATCAATGTCTCTTTTGATGATAAGAAGATTACTGGACTTGAAGATCTCAATGATCATGATCAGCTGAGATTTAAAAATGAAGATTTAAATTCTGATGACTTAAATTCTCATCATGTAAGTTTTGATTGGTTAAATTCTAATTTCATTGAAACTGTGGTAACTACTGAAAGGGAAAATACACCTGGCCAGGGGGAGCAAATTAATGATCCTACCACAACTCAAGACTCTCAAGAAGCATCAGAACCTGTCACTGGCTCTTCAAGTTCTGATTCATCAAGTGTTGATGAGCCAAATTCTGATAATTTTGGAAACTCTGATTCTTCAAATCCTGATGGATCCAACTCAAATTCTGAAGTCTCAGAGAGCATAACTACAGGGGAAGCATCAAAAAGTGATGATGAAGACAACATGGATCATGGGAGAGGATCCAGTTCTAGAGAACAACTTCCATCTGCAAGGAAGTGGACTAAGGCACATACACCCGACTTAATAATTGAAGCTCTGCCATCCCCTACTCAAGCTCAGGATAACTGTGCTAGATGCTGACCTAGTAGTCTTTAACATACTAAAAATCCCATGTTTGAATTAGTTGTTTATGTGGAAATTCATTAACACAAGCAAATTCCAATTTTGAGCTTAGTCAAATTTACTTTGTGTATCTTATTACTAAGTCACAAACTAGATTCTTGCTTCTCATCAGTCAAATTCTGATGTCAGTAAATCTTAAGGATGAACCACATACTTGATAAGCCTCACTTATCTAAAGAAAAGAAAAGAAAAGAAAATTGAAGTCAGGTACTCCTTTGAGATCAAGAGTAAATATGTGGAAGGGAAGACCCAAGTGCATTGCTGGTATTAAGTTATATGCATTAGGAAAGCAAATAAATTTTTCTTGGTGACTTTTCACATTCTCTGATTACTGGAGAAATACTCTGATAACAACATAAATTCTGATAGCAGTTGTGACTCACTTACACTGAGAAGCCACTGTGAAAAAGAATAGTAAAAGTTGCATAAAATGAGCACAAATAGTTGAGGTGGATTCTTACATAAATTTATTCTATATTAGACTTCATTATTAATGACAGATTTTAAGCACTTTTCTTAGTTATGCCTTATTTCTAAGATGTACTGAAGTTTATCAGACTTTAATGTTTATCTGATATTTTTCTAAATGCACACACTCACACTCCTATGAATGATGAAAATTACTGTGGTGATTAAGTTATTTTTGACAAATAGTTAAGTGTCATTTGCACAAATTCTGAGGACAAGTTCTGATGAAAGTTCTGATGATTAAACTCTGAAGAAACAAGTCAGTATTTGTATGAAGAATCACAGATACAAACATTCACTTTTTGACTAAAGAAGCCATGTTTTGATGACCGTTAAAATTTGATAATAGTCAAGTTCTAATATTAAATCCTGATGCAAACTCTGATGATTATGTGGCATTATTTATTTACTTGACTTATTTATGGTAAATTCTGTAATGGTCATATTTAATCAGAATATAATTAGGTGAGATAAAAATAGTCATAATTATTTGGGTTAGTGGTAAACGTGTTTGTCTTGAAAAACTGCATGTGCACTGTAATTATTACTTATTTCCCGTGTTCACTAACTCCTGCTTTAACTGTTGACTGTTCATATGTTGCCAGGTGTAAACTGTCTGCCATATTTCACGTGGGTTGTATAAATAAGAAAGCTAAAAGATTTTACAATCTTTTACCTACATCTCTCATTCTCTTATCTCTCTTATTTTCTCTCACCCACTAATATTCTCTGAAGTTGTTTCTCTTACAGGACTTTTATCAAACACCTTGTGCACACTCTATTTTCTCACTTATTTCTTACATAAATGGCACCAAAAGATATTGTTTTCAATGGAGCTAAGTTTGTTCCCAACAACTACTTGGCTATTCTTAGCAAGGGTGAAGCTCCATCAGAACTTCACTTTGTTCGGGACTTCCTTGCTAACTCTGAGATTGGGTATGCTTTGACCCAACCTGATGCAATCTCTGAAACTCAAGTGCTGGAGTTTTGGAGAAGTGGCATGTATGATGATGGTGGTGCTCATGGGTCCCCAAGTATCATCTTTTCAACAGGGGAGAATGAGCATGTAGTGACTCTGGCTACAGTTCGATAGGCTTTACATTTTCCAAAAAACTGTGTCTACAGTTCAACTGTTGAGGAGCCAGGCCTTCAGCAGATGATGGCTAGTTTGGGGTATGAAAAGACATTGGCAAAGCTGGGTCAATTGAAGAGACCTCATATAAGGAGGGAATGGAGTTTCTTCTTTGACTGCATCACAAAGGCCTTCACCAACAAAAGTTCTAATTTTGATGCAATCCATATTCTCAGTCAACAAATCGGGTATGCTCTCATTAATCAAACTCATTTTGATTATGCAAGTGCTATTTTAGGCTTTATTGGGGATAGGATGAAAGAAGATAGAAATACAGTTTACTTTGCTAGATTCTATCAGCTTACTTATAGTTTTTGTTGTTCTGATGCACCCCAATTAACAAGTAAGTTAATTGAACCATTAACAATAAGAAAACTGTTTTGAGACCCCTCCAAATTCCTACTTCTGTCAAACAGTTTTTGGTAAACTCAGATCCAACCACATATTCTACCATATATCCTGATGTCCAATCATCCCAACCTTGATCAGCACCTACCCAACCAACCACCTCTCAACCTTAACCAACTCAACCAATAATCAGAACTTACTTCCTACCATCAGCTCAATCTTCACAACACCAACCATCAGCACATACAATCAGACCTTCATCTTCCAGGCCTAAGAGGGTAAAGTTTGTTCCTCAACCTCCATAAAAGAGAAGGAAGATGATTCTCAGGGATGAATCTGATAGTGAAGAGGAGGAAGCACAGGTTCATGCATCAGAACCTGTGACTATTGAAGCTGAAACTCTGGTTTCTCAGAAAGAAATAGAAGCTGAAAGGTCACCCCATCAGATAATTGTTGAAGCTCAAAGTTCTGATACTTTGAGGAGAAAGAGAACTGATAGTTCTGATGCTCAAGCAACTCCTTCACTAGCAAGGAGATTGAAGAAAATGAGAGCAAAAAGGCACATGGTTAAGCCTCTATCTGAGGATACTAATGAAGCTGAGGAAGGGGATCAGGAATCTCTGATCTCATTAAAACCTGTTACAATTGAAGCCTGTTAATATTTATTTCATCTACTTGAACTGTATTTCTTGATGAATGTTTTGATTAAAATTGTGGTTACTAATAATTTGTGAGGATTTGACAAACAAATGTTGAATTTGAATCGATATATCATGACCTATACTTGAGAAAGTAGAAGCAATTGAGAAAGCTCAAGAGAAGCAACATGACCAAATTACTGAGATTCCGCAAAATCAAGCTTCTCAGCAAACTCAGTTGGATGAGATTCAATCTTTAGTAGAACTTTTTCTCTCACTCCTACTACCTGATGATGCCAAAAAGGGAGAGAAGGTAGTTAAGTACAAATGTTCTAATGATCAAGTACTGAAGAGGAAAGATGATGAAGCTGATGACTAGGGAAACCCTAGCAAGGGTAGAGGTCAAGTTCAAGTTAAAGGGCAATGCAGCAAAGTGAAGCTAAATGCTGATGTTAGAAAATCTTCTATTCAAAAGAAGACAAGTTCTGAAGCTGATCAAACTCAAAATCTAATAGCAAGTACTGATACTCAAAATCTGATATCAAGTTCTGATGAGCAAAGTCTGATGACAAAGCCTAATGTTCTGGTACAAGGTTGAAGTCAAGACTCTCAAAAGTTCATGCAAACTCTGAAGCTCAAGGGGAAGCAGACTACAGTCTACTACAAGGATCCCAAGATTCAGACACTTGATGAGGAAATTTCTAGAAGATTATTTCTGAAACATAATCCAGGAATGGATTTGGAAGCACTCACGGAGGAAGAAGCTAGATTTAAGGCTGAAAAGACAAATCTTAAGCCAAAAGCTTTTATTGCTAAGAAACCTCCAAGGCCTAAAGAGAAAGGCATTGTGATCAAAGAGAACTCAAATTTTGAGGCTTCAAAGCCCATAACAAGATCACAGATTGATCCCAAAGACAAAGGGAAAGGAAAAGTTGATGAACCAACCAAGCCACAGGAGATGAAAATTCCTCAAATCCTGATGAAACCAGTATGCAAAATGGTTCAAGTTACTGATGATATTCTTGTTGAAGATGAAGATGTTCAAACTCTGAGAAGAAGGAAGAATTCTGAAGAATCAAAGACAACCTCTGACAAGGCTCAAGTTGTTCAGAGTGAAGAACAGCAAGCTACAGCAGAAACTGTAAATTCTGATAAAGTCATCAAATCAACCTCTGACAGTGCTCAAGTTGATTTAGACAAGATGGAAGTAGCTGATAAAAAGAAACTTCTGTGGAAGAATGTCAAACCATCAGATCCCAAGAAAAGTCAATTGCTGTCTGATTTCATGACTATTGGGTTAAATGCTAGAGAACCAAGAGACATGGCTGGACTAGGTTCTAATGAAGCTAAAATCAAGACATGAGTTGAAGTTGCTACTAGAGATTCATTTCTACTGACTGACAGACCATTTGAAGATGTTACACAGAAAAACCTTGATAAGGTTATCTCTTTTGAAGTGATACTGGATGTTCATGACAAGCACAATGTCAATGAAAATCTGATTCTTTTTCCTTAAGATGGAAGGACATATCATATGTCAGAATCAGATATGCTAAACAAATCACTGAAAGAACTTCAATTCTTTCATTACCTTTTAGAGGTAAAGTCTGATATTACCAGGAGATGGTCAAATTTCATATTGAAGACCATAAGAGATAAAGCAAGAATTTCTGGTTCAAGAGTTACAGAATTCATTCCTAATATTGTTGAAAATGATGGAAGTGAGATTCCAATGAAGAAGGATTCTGCTATGCTTGAAGTGATACTGAATGAGAAATGTATGTGCTACAATGAAGATTCTTCTAATCCAAAGGTAATAAGACTGAATGATGGTTTGGAAAGAAACCATATCTCTGCTTTAAGGACTGCAATCCATCAGATTGGAAGTTAGAATGAAGAGATGAAGCAAGTCAAGACTACACTATCTCAAGTCCTGAGGAGTAAAGAAGAAAAGCTGATATCAAGCTTTGTCAAGAATTATCTTGGATTCAGATTGACTCAGTGAGATTGGTGAAAGCTACAAGGACTGTAGGTTGTAGTTAGTTATCTAGTTAAACTCTTATTGCATTTGTACTTAAATGTTTTTGACATCATCAAATCTATTAACTTGTATATTTTATATAATTTATAAGTTGGGGGAGATTGTTAGATATATTTGAGATGTCATGTGTAATACGATTTTTGTTTAGTTTTCAGAACTTAACAACAGGACAAATAAGGACTTACTGAAATCAGGACTTACTGGAAGTCAGAACTTAATATCAGAACTTAAGGTCATATCAGAACTTAAGTGCGGGAAGACTTTCATATAAGGAAGGAAGCTGATTTACAGTAGAAGATCTGAACTAAAACAATAGAAGATATGCATGGAAAGAGTTAGAAGACTGGAAGACTTGAAGAAGATGTCTTATTGATATATTTTAGGAGACAGAATTGTATTCCATATCAATTAGAATATATTTTGTAACTGTGTAGTATATAAACACAGACTTAGGGTTTACATTATATGTGTTATCATTATCGAGAAGATTATACATTGTAACCTAGCAGCTCTTAGTGATATTGTTCATCGCTGAGAGAGAACAACAGTTCTTATTGTAACATAGTTTATTCAATATAATTGATCTTTGTTACATACTTGTGTTAAATCGATTTGATTGTATAAACACTGTATTCAACCCCCTTCTACAGTGTTGTGTGACCTAACATACATAAAGCTTGATAGATATATAACTTTTATACATTAGGAGATTTATAAAGTTTAATGGTTACAAGTATCAGGTAAAGACAGTTTTTGTATCTACTTCTTCCATAAGAACATCCTTCAAGTGATCAAGAATTTCCAGTTCTTCTATAATAGGTGTTCCACTTAGAGCTTCCACAAGTTTTTATCTTGCTACCTTTGGATAACCACTGTCTAGTACATCAATCCTAAATCTTGAGAATCCACCAGCTTTGATGTTTAGAATTTCCCATCCTTAGAGATTCTACTCATTCCTTTGGCCTTGAGCTCTTCTGATCTTTTTTTGAACATCTCAATTTCCTCATTAAATTTTCTCACTATTTCTTAAGATTCAGCCATATTTCTTTTCCTTGTTTCCTCCCTTGTGATCAACCATTCAGCTATAACTGATCTCCATACCCTTGTAGCAGTATCCTTGACCTTTAGCAAACTTATTATTCTTTTAATTGTAGAAGAAAGAGAATCCATTAAATCACTGCCAAGGAAGGTGAAGGACCCATCTTCATAGAAAATTCTAATTTCCCTAAGAGATACAACCCAGACTCTGACTATTTCCTCAGCAAGCTGTTGGAAATGATCTTTATCTGAGATGCACCAATATAAAGGTAGAAAGTCAGATCGCTTGAAACAGTTCCAGATGGCCCTTTCAGTGACTTCTCTTTTCTTTGTAAGCTTGGCTTTTTTAGGCTTTCTCCCAACAGATTTGAGATTGAATTTTAGTGAAGGCTTGGCTAAAGGTAAGGTTGTGATTTTCTTGAAACTTGTTTGGCTTATGGTTGTAGGAATTTTTAGGAAGGAGTTGGCTGTTTATTTGTACAAAAATTTTGGATTAGGGGTTGAGAGTGGTTTGTTGATTGAGTTTGTTGATACAGAAGTTTTGGCTAGAGGTTGAGCTATAGATGTTTGGATTTTTAGGGTTTTCTGTGGTTCTGAGCCATCATGTCTCCTTTTACTTCTTCTCTCATTGGCTCTCTTCTTCTCATCATCTTTCTTATCATCCTCCTTCTTCTTCTCACCACCCTTGCTGCCAGATGGCTTAGTGGATTGACTTGGATTTGAGCCAAAAGGATTTTGATCATCTTTCTTCTGCTCATCATCATCCAAGTTATCCTTGTTGATTTGAATTCTAGGCAAGTTGGCTTCAGCATCACTCAAGTATCTCCCCAACAACTTTATCATCTCCTCATCTTCAAAAGTTTTGTTCTTTTTTATTTTCAGCTTAGTCTCCAGATCATGATAAGCTTCTTGTTGGCCATGACACACTGCATAGGAATTTGGAAGTGTTTGTGTTGCCCAGTTAAGATACAATTGTTTAGGGGGGGGGTTGGATACAATTGTATAAATGTTTTGAACAAGTAATAAAATATAACAGCTTTTTATATAACTGATGAACACTGTTACAAAACTCTCTCAAGAAATACTGATGTTCTTGAGAGCTGTTAGGTCGAATGATACTCGAGATCTCTTCACTAAGTGATGACCTAAATTGTGTTTATATACTACACAACTACAACAAATCAATCTAAGATATGCATTATCAAAAGCTAACTGAAATTGATATATATCTTCAACTGAATAGATAAAATCCTATAACTCAAACGTAAAAGATATATGCTCCACAATATAAGGAACAGAACAAATCTTCTATGCTGACTGTCTTCAAATACTGATAACATCCAAATGCTGATGATGTGTCAAATCCTAGCGACACATCAAATACTGATGACACCAAACAGCCAGATCCTGAGCTCCTTTTGATCATTGAGAATTCAATATGTAACAGTTTGAAGTATTTGGTGGTAGGACAGATGTATGCCACTCTCTTAGCTAGGCTGTAGATAAGCTTCTGGGAAAGTAGTCACTTGTGCATTCTTCAATTCTGTTAGCAAGACAGTGTCTTCATGAATTACCATTCTGACTTTGTTTATTAGAATGTCTAACTCAGACGCCCTTCTAGAGATAAGATAATTGAGGGACACCTGCATACACCTGTCTACCCCTGAGTCATTTATGTTGACCACTATCCTTCTTTCCTTGAAGTTGTCTTTTGTCACCAAGATCACCTTTATTGAGTTTATTGTCTTGTCCAAGGCTTTCTTGTAAGTGAAGAAATTGTCATTTAGAGAAGCCCTGAGTGCCTTAGACTAGGTCCCTCAGCTGCTTGAATAAGCCTCTCCATGTCAGGATCTACTTCTTGATTTAGATTCTTTTCAGCACCCTGGACTTGTTGAGTAGATGATCTGGATCTTGCTAGCCTAGCCTCTATCTCCCCCTTAGTCTTGTTGGCAGGAATTAGGAGGGGAGTAGGAATTTCAGACCTTATCTATTCTGGAAGAGATGGTAGAGGAATGTTGAGTTTCCCCATGATGGCTACCAAAGCAACAGAGTTTTGCATTTGAAGATGCTTGTGAGAGTCCATCAGGGTCTTTATGTCTGTTTGTTGGCTTTTGACTAGAGAAGTCAAAGCTTGAACTTGAGTGTTGAGAGAAGCATTTGAGGTCTGCAATTCTGAGACTTGAGTTTGAAGAGATTGGATTTGCAGATTTTTGGAAGTTGAGCCAGGCTGATAAGAGCTAGTAGATGTGCCAAAGGTTTCTTCTACAGCCTATTTGATGTCTTCCATAAGCAAGGTTGAAGGCTCATATATGCTCTGATGAAGTTGTTCCAGCTTGACCTCAGTGTCATTTGAATGAGTGATTTGCTGCTGGACAACTGTATGGAGAGAGATAAAGGATTATTTAAGATTTTTGACTTCCTTCTCAATTGTAGTAAGATCCATCCTTGACATTTGCTCAGCAAAGTGCTTGATTTTAAAAGTGATCTTTACTTGAGATGGTATAATCTCATCCATCTTATCCCTCACCAGCTTCCTGATTTATCCTCATGACCAGTCATCTTGACTTCAAGAGCTTCACCAAAAAGATGAAAAGCCTTAAGCTGAGCTTTGTGCACCTCTGTAACTGCATCATACACCTCTTGTGGAGTTAAGGCCTTTGCATTGCTTCCAAGAATTGTAACATACTCCTCCCTGAATATGGCCAATACTTGATCCATTTCCAACACAAAATCCTGAGAGAGCCATGCATCCACATTACCATTCTACTCTTCATCATTCACTAATCTTCTCCTTCTATTTTTCAACATCTTCATTGTAAGTGAGCATGATGGCCTAATAGTCTTGGTTGCTCATATCAGAAGTGAGTAGATATTGAGAGATGTTTGCCAGTCCAAAAATCTGTTCAACTAGAAGATCATCAATAGATGTAGGTTGAGAACCAGATTCTTGCAGCCATTGTGATAGAATGTGTTGTTATTGAGGTTGTGCAGTTGAGGGTTCAGAAACACTTGTGACTGAAGTCACAATTTTACTCACAGATTGCTCTGTGGTTATGGCTAGTTGTTATTCCACACTAGTTGTGGGAACCTCTAATTGAAATGGAGGGGATTTGACTAGGTTACTGCCATTTGCACCAGTCTCAAACCCTTGTGTGTCTTGCACCACACTGTCACCTAAACGTGCTATACTTTCCTCCCCTGTTACAGGATCATTGGTAATTGTACTCCTAGCATCAACTGCCAAAGCAATTCTGCTAGGGTTTTTAGGGGAGTTGTCCCTACATGAGGAACCTCCAATTAAATTGGAGAGGATTTAGATAGCTCCCCCTCAGGAGTACTACCCTCAAACCTTACATTCTGTGAAGACTGATTTGCATATGAAGGTGCATTCGATACATCTATGGGGTCTTCAGTGCAAACTGATGAATCCCCCATGTTTTTGATGGTGTCTTCAAGGTCTACCCCGGCTAGTAGCCTCTCACCATCTAAATGAAGTGTCTGGGTGGTGAGAAAGGTTTCTTGAACTAAGTCACTTGATTTAGCTTGCACTTGAGAATCAGATTCAAGTGCAGTTGGTAGAGAAGAAATTTGAGATATGAGAGATTGTTGCTCAGATGTGAGTATTGGCAGCTCCCCTGATTAGATGATGGAGCTTCAAGAGATGTGCCCTCACTGTGTGTGCCATCCTTATTCCTCCTACCATACATTTGAATTGCTTCATATGCAGGCTGTGCAGACTCTTTATATGGTGCATTGGGGTGGATGCACTTTTTAATAGATACACCCTGTTGAGAGGATGCATCTAGAGTCTGTTTAGTCCCCATTGTTACAACTGCATCCTGTTGGGAGGATACAGAGGTGGCTTGAGTGGTTAGCTCAGATTTCTTACTTCTTTTGGATCTTTTGACCAAAGGTGACTTAACTTCTGTTTGATCCTCACCACTCTCAGTAATAACTGCTAAAGTTACCCCATTTCTCTTCTTTTTACTCACCTCATCTTTTTGAGAAGATGAGGTGGTTGGTTTACTAGCTTCTACAGGTTTTGAAGGAATGGTTTCAGCCTGGGGAAGATCCCTGTGGATGTTCCTGTGTTTGTACTTCCACAGGTTTAGGGATCATAGTTGTGCTAGATTGTACATTTGATCTCATGTCAAGCATTGGATAAGGGTAAGTCCTAAACCTCTCCAACATAAATGGAGTGATTTTCAGACTTACATTTGCCTTATTCTTTGTAGTAACCTGAACCAAATATTATTTTGGACATTTGCTTATAATTTCCTATTTTTGTGCTATATATACCATTCAAGAAATAGTATGTCTGCTACTTTATGATTTAAAGTGGACATAATAAATCTAGGAAAGAAAATTTCATTACCTCTAGCTGACAAGGGCATTGTTAGCCTGGTTGCAAGTTCTTCCTGGATCAATAGACCAATATTCAAGTGTCTATTGTGAGTAATTGAGTACACCAGGTTTTGCACCACACTTGAAATATTGTCATATCATGTCTTCCTGCATGTGAAGGACCTCACCACAGAATCAAAGAGAAAGGACCACTCCTTCCTTAGATTTGTTATGTTCAAGCTTGACAGGTTGATTCTTCCACCATAGTTGATTAAGTCCATGAACTCTGTCAATTTATCAGGAGTTGGTACCTTCACCATATTTTCAGTTGGCAGCCCCAAAGCTCTATTCACATCTTGTTCATTTAACTCTATTAGTTGGCCTCCAATTATGCATGTCACCGCCATAGAGAGAGAGTTGTCATTCATATCAGTCATCACTACAGCTGTAGTCCAGAATTCATGCAGAACATCTAGATACAGAACATGATTTACAGTCAAAGCTCCTGCAAGATAAGATTCAGCCAAAAGTTTCACAAACCCCTTAAAACTGTCAAGAGCTTGGTTAGCATCAATAAAAGCGAGGTAGTTTGTTCCTTTCTCCGGAATAGAGGCTCTTGCAACATTTAGTGCCATTGTTGATTGTTGAGAATGAGTGGGTAAGAATTTTTTTTGGGAAAGAAGTGAAAATGAGAGAGAATTGGTTTTTGCTTGAAGAGCTAGGTCACTTGAGATCTCAAAAGTTGTAAGTATGTATATGTATCGAGATGTCTGGGTATTTATAGTAAAAGCAAATGACTTGTTGAGAATTCAAAAATAGACGTTTGGAATTAGCCTATCGAGAAGTCATTTTAAGAGATGAAAAATATATCGAGAAGTCATTTTAAATTACTCTTATAGAGAACTAAGAAATGACTTATCGAGATGTCAAATAAATACCCAGTTTGTCCAAAAATGGACTGAATGAATTCCAACTTTTATTTGAATAAATTCAAAATAAAATTAGAATGAATTTTTCAAAAGTATTTTACCAAAATAATTTATTAAATTAAATTATTTCAGTTCTGAGTTATTGATAAGTTCAAAAATTGTACTTGTAGAGAACTCTGTGAAATAACACCACTAGAGAACTTTATAAGGACTATCGATAAGTCATATTTAAGCTTATCGAGAAGTCACTCGAGAAGTCAGTAAATTGACTTATCGAGAACTCACTCGAGAAGTCTTAAAATGACTTGTCGAGAAGTAAATTAGACTTATCGAGAACTCGGTTCTCTATATACCTTTGGATCAACTTAATTCTACCTTGTGTTAATATTACATATTAAAGAGGTAGATTAACAACTGAGCAATTTACTTAGAATTTGAAAAATTCCAAGCTAATTGTTTTTTTGAAAAATAAATATGCTGAAATTTCTGAAATATTTATAATTCATATTTCAGTTAATTTCCAATTAAATCAAGTTAATTTTGATTTACTAGAAATTAATCTGCTGCAAAATATTAGCGGAGTTCTTGCCTTATGATGAAGAATTAAGCATTCCAATTTCACCTACAAGTCTAGTAAAAGTTGCTTCATCCAAAGGTTTAGTAAAAATATCAGCCAATTGTTTTTCTGTTGGAACAAAAATGAGCTCAATGGTACCATTTGTAGCATGTTCTCTAATAAAATGGTACCTTACATTAATGTGCTTTGTTCTAGAATGATTAACTGGATTAGCCACTATAGATATAGCACTAGTATCGTCACACATGATAGGAATTTTGTGCAACACTAGGCTATAATCCATTAGCTGATTTCTAATCCAAAGCACTTGAGCACAACAACTTCTTATAGCTATGTATTCAGCCTCTGTTGTAGAAGTTGATACAGATTATTGTTTCTTGCTATATCAGGATATAAGTCTTTGACCAAGAAATTGAGAGCTTCCACTAGTACTCTTTCAGTCAACCCTGCATCCAGTAAAATCTGTATCTGTGTAGCCAACAGCTTCAAAACTAGTTCCCGTAGGATACCATAATCCCAAGTTTGGAGTCCCCTTCAAATATCTGAAAATCCTCTTCACAACCATCAAATGTGATTCTTTTGGATTGGCTTGAAATCTTGCACATAGACATGCAAACATGATGTCTGATCTACTTGCAGTTAAATAAATCAATGATCCAATCATTCTTCTATAGCTTGAAATATCTACACTCTTGCCTTTTCTATCTTCATCCAACTTTGTTGCTGTAGACATAGGTGGAGAAGTAGGTGAACAATCAATCATACCAAACTTTTTCAATAAGTCCTTGACATACATAGTTTGGCTGATGAAGATCCCATCACTTTTTTGACTGACTTGTTGTCCAAGAATGTAACTTAATTCCCCCATCATACTCATTTCATATTCACTCTGCATAAGCTTAGAAAATCTTTGGCAAAGCTTTTCATTTGTAGAGCCAAAGATGATATCATCTACATAGATCTGAACTAGGATCATATCTTTACCATGTTTCTTGTAGAAGAGAGTTTTATCAATAGTACCTCTAGTAAAACCATGTTTCAGAAAGAATTCAGACAATGTATCATACCAAGCTCTAGGTGCCTGTTTTAGTCCATATAGAGCCATGAGTATTTTGTTCACAAAATTTGGAAATTCTAGATCTTCAAAGCCAGGTGGCTGTTGTACATAAACTTCTTCTTCTAACTCACCATTTAGGAAGGCACTCTTGACATCCATTTGATACACTTTAAAATTTGAATGTGCAGCAAGTGCTAGAAAAATCCTTATTGCTTCAAGTCTTGTAACTGGAGCAAAAGTTTCATCATAATCAATTCCTTCTTCTTGAGAGTAGCCTTTTGCAACCAACCTTGCTTTAGTTTCTGGTAACTATACCATTTTCATCCATCTTGTTCCTGAACACCCATTTTGTTCCAATAATGCTTCTATTCTTTGGTACAGGAACTAACTCCCAAACTTTATTCCTTTCAAACTGATTAAGCTCCTCTTGCATTGCAGATATCCATTCAGGATCTATTAGAGCTTCTTCAGTTTTCTTGGATTCTATTTGAGACAGAGAGCATGCATGTAGGCACTCATTAGCAGTTGCACTTCTAGTCCTCACACCAGCAGTAGGATCACCAATAATTATTTCTCTAGTTTGACTTCTATCCCACTTCCTTATATGAGTTTGTTGACTTTTGCCTTCATCATTCTCTTCATTATTGGTATGACTACTAGATCCTTCTTCTCTTTCTCCCCCTGAGTTTGTGCTATCAAATTCAGGTGTTTGAGATAAGCTTCCATTTCCATGATTTTCCTGTTCAATAATCTCTTCATTTAACATCTGTTGTGCATTGACTTCATCTTCACCATCAGTTCACTATCAATGTTAAGGTTTTCAAATGCAAGGGCTTCAGCTTCATTTTTATCAAGGCATTCCAAGCCTGGACACTTGTCATCATCAAAAGTCACATTTGTGCTTTACATAACCTTCTTTTGATCTATCACATAGACCTTGTAGGCAGTTCTTTCCAGTGAATATCCCAGAAAAATTGCTTCAAAAACTTTTGGGTCAAATTTTCCCATATATTCAGAGTTGTCTTTCAAAATGTAACACTTGCTTCCAAATACATGAAGATGTTTTACAGTAGGCTTTCTCTTAGACATGATTGAGTAAGGTGATTTGCCATGTGCCTTGTTAATGAGATATCTGTTCAGAGTGTAACAAGCAGTGTTAACAGCTTCTTCCCAGAAACTTGTTGGCAACTTGGCATCTTGCAGCATTATCCTAGCAGCTTCAACTAATGTTCTGTTCTTTATTTCAACTACTCCATTTTGTTGAGGTGTTCTTGCTGCTGAGAATTTTTGACCAATCCCTTTGTTTTTGCAAAATTCACATAAAGTTGCATTCCTGAATTCTGTTCCATTATCACTTATCAATCTTTTCACACGATTTTGATCTTCAGCCTATTTCTCTATCTTCTTGATGTGCTCAATTATGATGTGTGGAGTTTCATCTTTAGAGTGCATGAACTCTACCCAAGTGTATCTTGAGAAATCATCCGCCATCACAAGTGCATATTTGTTCCTTGAAATTGATAAGACATTTACTGGTCCAAACAAGTCCATGTGAATAAGTTGCAATGGTGCAATTATAGAATTCACAGTTTTAGACTTGTGACTTGATCTTTTCATTTTTCCTTTCTGACAAGCTTCACAAACTTCAACTTGAGTAAACTTCAGTTTAGGCATGTTTCTCACTAACTCCTTTTTGACCAAGGTATTAATAGCCTTGAAATTCGAGTGAAGACAACTTCTTATGCCATAGCTTGCTTTGTTCTTCTGATGCCTTGGTGTAGAAGCAACAAATTCCATCCTTATTTGTTGAGTCCAAGTCTGCAACAAACAAGCTTCCTTTCCTTGCTCCTTTTAGAGCAACTTCACCAGTTTTCTTGCTGATAAAAGTGTATTCTTATTTGTTAAATAAGACTTCAAAGCCTCTGTCTGTAAATTAGCTAACACTAAGAAGATTCACTTCAAGACCAGCTACCAGTGCTACATCATCAATGACAATATTTTTAGAAATAAGCTTACCTATCCCACTATGAATCCTTTTTTGTTGTCTCCAAAGGTCACCAAAGGGCCAACCTTCTCCTCAAACTGTGATAGCAGGGCCTTATCACCTGTCACATGTCTGGAACATCCACTATCAATAATCCATATGACCTTCTTCATTTTACCCTACACAGAATGAGTTTAAGTGTGTTTAGCAACCCAAGCAGTGCTGAGTACTTTCTTCTTGTTAACTAATTTAGCAGAAGTAGAATGAGTTGTTTCAAACAAAATAGAATTCAATGACTGTTGTGCATTTTCCCTATTTGATATAGACCCAATTTTTGTTTCTTTAAGATCTACTCTCAGTTTGTGGCAACTCTTCATCACTTTCAAGTTGCAATGGATACAGTCAATCTTGTCACATAATGGGTAGGGATCATTTGCATCTGCTTCATTGTACTTTCATGCTCCTTCAGATTGTTTGCTAACAACCTTTTTACAAAGGTGAGTTAGATTATTTACAGAGCCACATTTTTCACACTTATTTCTTGGAGCATCTGCAACATAAGCAAATTTATTGCTATTGTTTATCCCAATTTTCCCATTTCTATTTTTCTTCTACTTTCTTGCATCTTCAGTCTTGGTCTCTTTGACAGGTATCTTGGAACTTTGATTGTCCATGAGCTTCTCTTCAGCTTTGGAAGATGGATTTGTTTCTGCATTTTTCTTCTCTTTATCTTCATCAGCAATTTCTTTCCTGATAATCAACTCTTCTTCACTGAAATTAACTTCACATGCCTTGAACATAGGTGAGATAACCTTTTTCAGCATTGCTTGAACATTTTCATTTTCTGTTGTTTTTCCTTTATCACCTATATCTTTCCTTTTGTTGTTCAAGGCATCATAGTCAAGACCAATAGCAATGTTTGCACATGGCTTGTTTTTCTCATGGTATTGTCCAATTAACTCAGATGCATTCTTGAAGGATTTCAATTTAACTTCATTCTTTTCCAGCTTCTCCCTTAGCACTGCTTCAATTTCACTTGCACACTTGAGCTTGTTTTTCAGATATGCATTTTCTTGTCTTACAGTTTCAAGCTCCACCAACAACAATTCAGCTTCTTGTTTCTCACTTTCAAGCTTCTCATTTATCTTTGTCAGTCTGCTAACTTCTTCATTAGCAGCAACCATACTTGTATGTATGTGAAACATTTATGTGCTCATCTTTTTTACAGTTTCCCTATATTGACTCATATTTAAATCAATGATAGTGAGAGTTGGTACCTGTAATTTTGATGAGGATGATTCTCCTTGCTCTAAGGCCATTAAAGCATAGTTTCTAACTTCCTCATCTTCATCATTATCAGAGTCATCCCAATTTTTTCCTTCTGCAATATAATTTTTGCTTTTCTATTTCTTTAGAAGAGCATCATATTTTGCTTCCAGTTCAAGATAAGCTTTGTCTTTCTTTGCTTTCTTGGGTTTCCTGCATTCTGTAGCAAAATGACCTAGTTCATCACAGTTGAAGCACTTTATCTTTGATCTGTTAACAGATTCAGTTTTGTAGCCATTTTTGCTATCAGATGTGTACTTCCCTTTTCCTTTCCATATGCTATCTTTGTTAAAAGACTGTCCTTTACCCTTGAAATATCTTGGCTTCTTTACTCCGATGTTAGAGAATTTTCTAGCCAAATAGACCATTGACTGATCTAGCTCATCCAGTTCATCAAGAGTGTAGAACTCATCTTCTTCCAATTCCAGAATGACTTGTTCCTGTGAATCATTTGTTCTTTGCTCACTTGGTGAGGCAACTGAAGTTTGAGATATTGGCTCATCATTACATATTTGGCTTTCATTTATAATTAAAGCACTTGAGCCATCTACAGCATGTCCTTGCTCAGATCTCAATGATTTCCTTTGAATCATTTCTAGTTCATATGTTTTAAGAATTCCATATAGAACTTCTAGTGTTATTCTGCTCAATTCTCTCCCTTCCATGATTTCTGAGATTTTCTGTTCCAAATGATCAGGGAGAGTAAGCAAGAACTTTAAGTTCACTTCTTCAGCTTCATAGTATTTGTCATGGAGCTGCAAGTCATTTGTCAGCTTATTGAATCTTTCAAACACATCAGTTATACTTTCTTTTGGCTTGCCATGAAACCCTTATACTGTGAAATCAGTACCCTTCTTTGATTAGATCTAACTTCCTCAGTTCCTTCATAGAGTATTTCAATCTTTTCTCGAATTTGCTTAGGCAGTGTCACAGTTGACAATGTTGTTGTACATCACACTGTCAAGGGACTCTATCAATATCAATTTCAAACCACAATCCAGGGAAACTTTCTCCTTTTCAGGCTTAGAGTACTCAGAAGGATCTTTTGGAGCATAATGAGCTGGAATGACCATATCACCATATGTTGTTTCTTTAACTCTAACCATAGGAGTGAAGGGCCCATTTTTGAGAATCTGAATATAGAGTGGATTGGCCATCTTGATAAACAGCAACATTTTCTTTTTCCAAAGAGTGTAGTTAGCTTTATCAAATTCAGGAATTTTGATGCTACTGATTTTCTGTGTATTCATTCTTCCAAGATCTTAAATCTGTTTACTTTCAGATTTTTCTCTGATACCACTTGTTAGGAAATGAATAACAAACAGAGGGGGCGGGGGTGAATTTGTTTTACTGTTTTATGCTTTTCTTGAACTTTTTATGGTTGAACAAAGTAAATTCAATCTTGTAGTAAAATATGTTACTGCAGAAATTAAACATGCAATAATAAAGAACACAGATCTTTTCAAAACTCACTTAATTTTATATTAAAATTAAGAATATTTTGCTACAAAATTTCTAGGCTCTTTGTTGATAATGAGCTTAGCTTCTTCTGGAGAGTGTTACAAGATTTTCTATCTAAATTGTTACCACTAACTAAAGGACCAGTGTTAACTTTATAATTTAGTTAACTGCTGGTTTACACAGTGTACAATAAGACATGCTATTAGCTTTAGTAAACTGTCACTTGTCATTTCCATTTTAGGAAAAGTGTATCTTCTATTTTTCGCTTAGCATATCTCAGCATCCTGTGTTTAATTTGATCTTCCTTTGTCAGTTAATCTTCACCATTGATCTTGCACATCCTTCAAACTACTTTTTGTAGACTTGTCAATCCAGCTATTTGGATTGTTTGTTGATTGTGAATCTTGGATATTGAACTGGTACTTTGTAATAACCCCAAATTTTGGAAATTTTTGAAACCCGGATGAATAGTAACGTTTGCTGACAATGCTGATTAAGAAAAATTATCAGACCACGATATATAGGAGTACTGTTATGGAAATTCTAAGATCGTATTAGTATTCCATAAATAAAATAAGTGTATGTAAAAGCCGTCGGATTTCGAAAATGAGCACTTTTATTTTTCCCCGAGATTTCCACCAGACATTAAGGGATTTAAGAAATTAATATTAAGATGAAGGATTTTAAATTAAAGGATTATAAAGGAGAATTAATTTAGGTATTAAAAATACCAAGAAGATTTTATCAATAAAACCATTAAGGTATTTAACCAAACGATCAACGAGATTGAGTGATAACCGGACAAAGAAATGAATAACGACTCTTGTAAATACCTTTGCAAGTGGCAAGGCAAGTGGATGGTTGATCAAACAAGAAACCAAGTGATAGTTAGGAAGGAATGGCTAGTTAATTATATAGTTAACTAGGGATGATCTCATCTCACCATAAATCACCAACACATGGCAAATGGTGAGATCATCTTCCACTAACTCCTTTGTTTATTATTAACCTAGCAAAATATCAAGACAACACATCATTATCCACCACATTATTCCACCAACACAAGAAAGCAAAAGCATTTCCTCCCCCATTTCCATTGCTCTCGGCCAAAACAGAACCAGCACATTAAAACTGCTGTATCTCCTTCATTTCTCACACAAATGTTATGTTCTATAGCTCGTTGGAAAGGTATTGAGATTTCCTACAACTCTTGTTCACAAGTCTTGTCCAAATAAGCAAGTTAAGACCCTCAGTTTTACAGTTCTTTCAATCAGACTTTTAGAAACTTCAAAGCCTAACTTTGTGTTCTTGATTTCTTTGGAAAGATCAAGCTTGTAGGAGGCTCCCTAAGGCTTCCTAGCAACTTAAAACCTCCCAAGGAAGGTATAAACTTCAAAACCTAGCCTTTAATTTATTTGTTATTAAGTTTAATGGTTGGTTTTATGAAATGAGAAGCATGGATTGTGATTATTAGTAGTTTGGTTTGATTTGGAAGTGTTTTGGTAATTGAAGCTTGATTATAGTTCATAGGTCTTGATTGTGGTTGTTTGAGTTGAAAAACTTGGAGGTTATGGACTGATGTGGTATGGTTTAGGTGAAGTTTTGTTGTATTGATGGTTATGAGTTAGTTGGTGGTTAATTGGAGTAGTTTAAACATTGGTAATCGCGTAAACATAGCCGTCGTAATGCCCATTTTTATTCAACTGCTTGTTCTTAGTGTTCAGGAAAGAAAACTTAACAAACAATCTGTAAAATTGCCATGTTTAGCTAGAGCGTGTCGTAAGCTTCATTTTGATATGTGGATCGCTTGGTTCCGATGTACGGTTTAGGAGAAACGACCGTTTTAAGTAACGGCGTTTCGCGAACGAATCTTTACCCCTCGCTTTACTTTGAGACCTTGTTTAAGTCCCCTAAAAGACTAATTAGATTACGAAAAAATTATGTAAGGTAGATTAGGAAGTTGGTAGAGTACTCGCGAAAGATTCGCCTTGAAATTCGTAACGATTAATTTATTAAAATTGGTGGAGCCGAGGGTGTGCGAACGATTAACGCAAATCGTTAAGCGTATAAGCGAACGTTATGGTCTAAGTAGATAAAGTCTAGTTTCTTAAGCGACCGTGGTTTAATTCCGGCTTATGTTGTTGTTCATAGGTTACTGGACCCACTCTAAGCTTAAGTCTACCCCGGAGCACTCAGGCAAGTTTTCTACCCGTTATTCTGTTGTTGTGATGTATATTGGTATATGCATGATCTTGTGATAAATGCATATTTGTTATTAGCAAATTCTTGCGATATATTGTAGCATGTGATATGGTATATATGCATGCCTGTTTCGTATTCTTGATTTATATATCTGTTGGTTCAAATGCTTATTAGTTGCATAATACCTATGCTAGAGATAAGCAGTAGTTGCGTATACCCTGAGTATAGGGGACCCAAAGGTGAACCCTTTCCTAAAAACCGGGAGTAGATGTTCCCGAGTATATGATATATATATATATATAATATAGAGTAAAGTTCTATGGAGTCCACCTTTAATTGGAGTCCTCGGAGTCCATATATGTTCTGCAAGTAAAATATAGCTTAAAATATTGCAAAACATATTATTTTTCGACAAACATCACTATTCTATCAAAAATCTTGTTGATTGCATATATTTTACAAGCAGAACATTGCAAAAATATATATTCTACAAAACATGTTTAGTTTGCAGAACATAAATGTTCATGTTGCAGAACATATTGCAGAACATACATATTGTACCGTAAATATATGAGATTTGCATGATTTTATTGAAGTTATGCTATTTGTGTAACATGTTTTGCAAAATAACACGTTTTACAATATATTTTATTTGCAGAACGTAGATGGACTCCGAGGACTCCGATAAAAAGGTGGACTCCATAGAACTCAGCCCATATATATATATATATATAGATATAGTTTCCAAAACTATTAATCGAATAAGGTTTATTCGAAAACTTTATATTATTTAATGAATATTACTTGAATATTCATTCGATGACTTATGACTCACTTTATATTATTTAATGAATATTACTTGAATATTCATTCGAGGACTTATGACTCACTTTATATTATTTAATGAATATTAATTGAATATTCATTCGAGGGTTTATGACTCAGTTTATATTATTTAATGAATATTATTTGAATATTCATATGAGGACCTATGACTCCGATTATTTTCTGAGATATATTCTTTATTTTATTAAAGAATAAGGTGTCGATAATCAAACTTATTTTTTTGATTATTCAAATAAAGATAGTACTTTCGTATAAGTATATCTTTGGTTATTAAATACCCATTTCAAGTATGAGTTTAACACTTCTACTTCGATTATTTTTATAGAGATTATCCTTCTTGGGAATATTATTTAAATAATAATATTCAGATATTTTCTAATATATTGGGACTGATTTATTTTAATAAATCAGCAGTACCCCAAACATTCTTAAAAATGTTTTCGAGTCTTCAAAATGACTTTTAAAGTTTAGAGCGGATCCCAAAACTCGTTTTAAAATTTAAGATCTCCCTTTTTGAAGGGGACTTGAATACTCGTTCAAAAATCTAAAGGATCCGGCTCTGGGGTATATTTTATATTCGCAACGAGGTTGCTGTTTTGATAAATGAATTGATTACTTACCCAACGTTCGGGAAGTAAGTCCATCTATTGAGTCGACATAAGCAACATGGGCTCAGTGGGCGTCCATGAAAGTGTAAGTGGCTCAGTGGGAGTCCATCAAATGCGTAAGTGGCTGAGTGGCAGTCCAGCATAAGGTCCTATTGCGACCAGGGTGATGACCAGTGGGGAATTCGTCCATCTACTAGTAGAAAAGGTTACTTATTGGTATCTTTGCCTGATCAGCAAGATATCAGGTTTATGCCAAGGTTTTCTCCTTTCCAAATTCATTGGATATTGCAACTCTGTTTATAATTTTCATAACAGAGGTTTTCAAGGAGTGTATGAAATGTATATATATAGGTGTATATATATATCGGGACTTAATGAAGTATCTCGTAAATTCATTATTTATAATGATATTCAAAGATTGAATCTATTCAAATCTTGTCTTGTAGTCTCATCTATGTGATGAACTTTTGAAACTAATTATAACTTGAACGGTGGTAGTTCAAGTAGTATTCGGAAAAGATATAAGTATATTGGAGTATCTTGTAACTTCATCTTTTCAACTTATATCTGGTTAATGATTATCTTATGCATGACAAAGATTTTCACAAAAACGTTGAGACAAGGTTAGATATATGAGATCACCTTGCAATGATATTTTTATACAATTATAAATTGGAACTCTGTGTATATTATGCATGGAAGAGGACTTCCAAGATTTTGAAAAGTATATATATATATACATATATAATGAATATTTTGCGACTTGGTCGCGTTAAGATATCAAACTTGGTCCATTTCTTCTTGACCAAGACTTTCATGAGTACTATGAGAATGCTCATATATTGTTAATTATTATACATATTATTTCGGTGGGCTTGTTGCTCACCCTTGCTTTCTTCTTTCATCAAACAATAACAGATAGACAAGATGAACATGATCAAGCTCCCAATTCGCGAGCAGATAGGAAACACTACGCAGTTTCTTGTAGGCGTTGATGCCGTGTAGCTGAGGTAGGATCTACCAATAGGCTAGGCTTTCAAATTTCGATGTACCAGACTTATGTATATTTATGAATTGTAATAATGGCAAAGAATATGTAAATTTTTCAGAAACCCTTTTTAAGGTGAAATGGTTTATAATTGTGGAATAAAATGACTTGTGTTATTTTTGGTATTCATCTCTGAGACTATAACTTGTGGTGTGTGTGTATATTGTGGGGTCACAGTATGCAGTAGTTGGTTGACTGTTAAGATTAAGTATTGATAAGGGAAATGGAACTCGTGACAACCTGGATCCCCGACCCCGGATTTGGGGGTGTTACAACTTAGAGATTTTACCTCGAGATCTCCATTTGGTCTACAGAGATCTTGACATCTCGATAAGTATATTGGCTTATCGAGATCTCTAATATTCCATAGTTAATTTGACTTGTAGAGGTCTCTGAGTTCTCTATAAGAGAATTTGGCTTGTCGAGCTCTCTAGTCTTCATATCTTCACTTTGACTTATTGATATCTCTGAGTTCTCTAGTGGTTTAGTGACTTATCGATAACACAGAGTTTTCTTAGTCAAATTTGACTAATCGATAACTCAGAGTTCTCTAGTGAATTTTGGCTTATCGATATCTCTGAGTTTTCTAGTGGAATTTGACTTATTGATAACTCAGAGTTCTCTAATGAATGTTGACTTCTCGATAAGTCTGAGTTCTCTAGTGAAGAAATGACTTGTCGATATCTCCAATCCTCATGTCTTCAATTTGGCTTGTCGATATCTCTCTGTGAGTTCTCTATAAGCTTTTCTGACTTATCGATAAGTCATTTGGAGTTCTCGAGTGACTTCTCTATAACACTAAATCTGTGACTTGTAGAGATCTTTGACTTAGAATATTTATATCCAAAAAGATTTATTCAACTCCAAGCTTCTTCATAATTCTTCTGAGGCATGATCTTCTTGATCTTGATAGAATCCTTAGGCTTGATACTGTTTAAACAAAAAGACTCCAGTGTATTTTTTTTACATTTTTACAGACTTTAAATGTTACAAGTACAAATGCAAACTAAGGTTATAATACAACTTACTTAGAATTGTCAATTTAACTTAGTCTTGTTAAAGTACAGGCATGTCTTGCATAATAAAAATTAAATGGCCATGAAAATTACCCTCCAAGATTGTGGAATATTTAACAAAATACACAAGGAGACCTAATTATCCATGGTGGCTGAAATTGTAATCATACAGCTCTTGAAAAAATAGATGATTATGGATGTCTACCCTATCTCATTTGTGTCAGCAATCGTCCATATAGTGACTCTCCCAACAACAATGGTGATCGCATTTATGTAGCAATTAACATGCCTTAGTCTTCAGAAGTTCTCCTCCTTCAATTTTGTAACACCCCCAGATCCGGGGTCAGGGATCCGGGTCGTCACGGTCTTTCTTTCCACAATATCACTTCATTTAATTAATAATAAATAACCTTATGTTGTGACCCCACACTAACATACACCACAACCCGTTATAGTCTCAGAGATGAAATTGAAATAAGTACAACCCAAAATGATTACTTGATAAATTTACAGTTAGTTGTCATTATCTGCCACAAGTTATAATTATACATAATTGATTCTCAAAAGTAGAATGCCTGATCTATCAATAGATCTACCTCTGCAGCTATAGCAGCTACAACATCAATGGGAAGACGCGGGACGCTTCCCACGCGCTTGCGCTGGGTCTGCTGGAGTCTGGCCATCTTTCCTAACTGTTGTTGTGTGATGAAGAAATAAAGTAAGAGTGAGCCTTACAGCTCGCAATATAATATATAGTGATAACAATAATACAAGTATCTAAATGGATACTTACTAGAATCCTTTATCATGTGTAAGGTAATTACTTACTGGATATAAGTTTTTTTTAAAAGAAGATGAAGTTACCAATTACTTCACTATACTTATACCATTTTTAGAAATCTACTTGAACTACTACTGTTCAAAGTATAATAAGATTCAAGAGGTCATTCCATAGATGAGACCACAAATAAAACTTGAAAATATTTGATCTTTGAAATATTTTGAAAAGAAATGAAGTTACGAGATACTTCATTCAATGGATATACCAATAAAACTGTTTGACCCTGTCAATGCTTCGACAACCACCCATTAGTAGCCTTTCGATCGAAATGCTACGGGTAGTGTTGCAGAATTATCCAAATGGATGATGAACTCATTACGGGAGTTTGCCGTGCCAGGAAGACCACTTACGATGATCAGTCGTAGTAGTACAACCCCACCATTTTCTACATGTAGAGGAGAACCTGTCAGATTTACTTGTCAACCGAACACTGAACTCCTAAGGAATGGACCCCCTTAGCGGAACTTCCAGGCCATTTGGGCCAATATAATAAGGCTGGGCCGGCGCCACTCGACCACTTACGCCACTCCTAGTTCAGATGAAATCCATGACTCTGAAACGTAAAGCTCGTCCCCACTTTCCCCAAGTAGAAACTTGTTGATACGGCTCCACCAAGAAGTCGTATCTAGTTGGAAAGGAAAACTCACCGATATTTCCCAGGCGATGCCTGTTAATGGATTAACTTGTTCCAAGAATTTTACTTCCCGAGTGTTGGGTAAGTAATAAAAAACTCTTTTATCAAGACAACAACCTTGTTGCGAATATAAAATATATCACAGAGCCGGATCCCTCCGGTTTTGAGCGAGTATTTATATCCCCTTTTTAAAAGGAAGATCTTAAATATAAAAATGAGTTTTGGGATCCGCTCTAACCTTTGAAAATCATTTTAAAGACTTGAAAACACTTTAAAGAGTGTCTGGAATAATGCCGATTTAATAAAGTAAATCAGTCTCAATATAAAGAAATATCTGAATATTATTATTTAAATAATATTCTCATAAAGAATAATTGAGGTAGAAGTTGGAAAACTTATACTTGAAATGAATAGTAAATAATCAAAGATATACTTATACGAAAGTAATATCTTTATTTGAATATCAAAAGTAAGTTTGATTATCGAACATTATTCTTTAATAAATAAAGAATATTAATAAATAATAAGCGGAGTCATAATA
This sequence comes from Apium graveolens, assembly GCF_009905375.1. NCBI lineage: Eukaryota > Viridiplantae > Streptophyta > Magnoliopsida > Apiales > Apiaceae > Apium > Apium graveolens. Next base: position 36,557,924 of record NC_133648.1, read on the forward strand.
CCTCGAATGAATATTATAAATAATATTCATTAAATAAAATAAAGGAGTCATACATCCTCAAATGAATATCCAAGTAATATTCAATAAATAATATAAAGGAGTCATAAGTCCTCGAATGAATATTCAAGATAATATTCATTAATAAAATAAAGTTATCGAATAAACCTTATTCGATTAATAGCTTTGAAAACTATAACCATATATATAATATATATATATATATATATATATATATATATATAAAATCTACTCGGGATCCTCGACTCCCGGTTTTAGAAAATGTTTTCACCTTTGGGTCCCTATACTAAGGGTATATGCAAATTACCGTTATTCTCTAGCATAGGTATTATCAACTGAACCAACAGATATATATGGCAAGAATACGAAATAGGCATGCATATGTACCATATCACATGCTACAATATATCGCAAGAATTTTCTAATATAACCATCATGCATTTATTTCAAGATAATGCATATACATATATACATCACAACAACAGTATAACGGGTAGAAAACTTGTCTGAGCGACTGGGGGTGGAAAAAGGCTCGGGACGTGTCTGGTAACCTATAAACAAAAAGTAAGTTGGAATTAAACCAAAGTCAATTGTAAATCTATACTTTAACTAACTTAGACTCTAACGCTTGTTTTGCGCTTACTGATTCTCTTAAGTCACTCGAGTACCCTCGGCTCCACCATTTTTAATAATTTAACCATTACGAGTTTTAAGGCGATTCCTTCGCGAGTGTCTTACCAACTGCCTAACACTCTTACCATAATTGTTTCATACACTAATTAACCCTTTCTGGTCTTTAACCTATGTTTCAAAGTAAGGCGAGGGGAAAAGTATCGTTCGCGAAACGCCGTTACTTAAAACGGTCGTTTCTCCTAAACCGTACATCGGAATCAAATGAACTACATATCAAAACGAAGCTCGTAACATGAACTATCTAAACATGGCAATGGTCAACATCTAGCAGGGGGTTCTCGGGTCCTAATGTTATGAACAAAAGCAGTCTAAAGTAAATCGGACATTACGACGGCTATGTTTACGCGATTTCCCAAATTTAAACCATTCCAAAACCATCACAATTCAATCCCAATTCACAACCCAATCAAACCTCCATCTAAACTACATTACAACAGCCCCAAATCAACTCATTATAATCAATCTACTTAATCCAAAAACTTGAATTTAAACTATACTACATTCTTTAACCAAATCATAAGATTTTAACAAATCAATCACCACCATTCCAACCCAAACTCTTAAACAAACAAGTTTCAAGCTACTCTTTATCCTCACAACCATAATCAACCTAATATACAAATTAAAGCTAGGGTTTGGAGATGATATACCTTCCTTGAAGTGGTGGGAGTAGCTAGGAAGCCTTAAGAAGCCTTGAGAAGTCTTAGGGATGCTTGGATCTTAAAGGAAAACAAGAAAAAATCAAGTTAAAAGCTTTGAAATCACTATTCATTGTCTTCTTCATTGATTTCTTGAAGAAGAATGAGAAAGAATTGAAGGCTTAAACTCATAAGATAGCCATAACTATGCATAAGGATGACTAGGGAATTATCTTACCAATTTAGGAAGCCTTGATCTTGAGTTTTGAAAATTCTTCCCTTTAAAGTTGAAAAAAGCCGAGAGCAAGCCTTGGTGATGAAGAATAAAATTTTGTTTTGATGAGAAATGATTTGTTTGGCTTGGTGGATGAAATTAGATTTGTTTTATTTTAGGTTAATTACCAATTTAACCTTGGTTTTGTGTGGTTAACAATCCACCACATTTCCTTCCTTCTTATGTCATGCTTGCATCACTTTGTGATGTCATCATCCCTCCTTTGTCCTCTTTCTATTGGTTGGATGACATCATCCCCACTAATCTCTTTGATTAGCTTCTAATTGTTTGTCTAATGACCGCTGATCTGTTATACGGTTCGCTTAACTTTCGTTTTCGTTTATCGTTTGAGGGATCATACCCGGGATCTTATTACTTAGGTTCCCTTAACCTTTCTCAATATATTATATTCCTTTTTTTGATCCTCTCTTATAATCCTTTAATTTACATCCTTTTTTTCCTGTTACCTAATACTCAATTCGTTCCGTATCTAGTGGATTTCCGGGAAAAATCAAAGTGTTCGGAATTGGATTCTGACGATCTTTACATACACTTATATACCATATAAAGTACTAATAAAATCTCAGAATATCCATAACAAAACCCCTACATAGTGTGGCATGAAAAGTTTTCTCATTCAGCTAAAACACTATTCATAAGGGTTACCAAAAGTTCAAAATTTTGGGGGTTATTACAGTCTCCCCTCCTTAAAAGGATTCCGTCCGGGAATCAAATAGAAAACAAATGGGGGTACTTTTCTAGCATTGCGCTATCTAGTTCCCAAGTTGATTCTTCCATATTATGATTCTGCCATAGCACTCTGACTAGCTTGATCACTTTATTCCGAAGCACCTGCTCCTTCTTATCGATAATCCTTACTGGCTTCTCCACGTACGTCAGATCTGGTTGCATATCCACCTGCTCGTACTCCACTATGTGTCTGGCATCCCGATGATACTTCTTAGCATTGACACATGGAACACATTATGAACTTGTTGCAAGTTAGGGGGTAAGGCTAGCTCGTAAGCTAACTTTCCAATCCGTCTTAATATCTCAAATGGTCCAATGTACCTTGGGCTTAGTTTTCCTTTCTTTCCGAACCTCATTAATCCCTTCCAAGGGGATACCTTTAGCAGTACTAAGTCCCCGACTTTATATTCCTTGTCCTTTCGGGCTAGGTCTGCATATTTCTTCTGTCTGTCTTGGGCTGCTACAAGTCGTCCTCTGATAAGATCCACTATGTCTTTGGTCCTTTGGACCACTTTGGGTCCGAGCATCTTCCGCTCTCCTACTTCATCCCAGTATAAGGGAGATCGACACCTTCTTCCGTACAGGGCCTCATAAGGCGGCATTCCGACGCTAGCATGAAAGCTATTGTTATAAGAAAACTCGATCAACGGTAAGTGGTCATCCCAACTTCCTTTAAGGTCTATTGCACAGACTCTCAACATATCCTCTAGTGTCTGGATGGTCCTTTCACTCTGCCCATCCGTCTGGGGATGGTACGCGGTACTCATATTTAACTTGGTCCCCGCACATTCTTGAAAGCTCCTCCAAAATCTGGAGTTGAACCTGGGGTCTCGGTCTGAGACAATGGACGCTGGGACTCCATGTCGCGTCACTATTTCCTTAAGGTAAATGTCCACCAGTCTATCGACTGTGTATCTCTCATTGATAGGAATGAAATGGGCTGACTTTGTCAGTCGGTCTATAATTACCCATATGGCGTCATGATTGGCTTTCGTCCTTGGCAAGCCTACAACAAAATCCATCACTATCTGTTCCCATTTCCATTCAGGAATCTCCAGGGGTCGTAAAAGTCCACTGGGTCTCTGGTGCTCTGCCTTTACCCTTTGGCAAGTCAAACATTTGTTTACCCATTCTGCTACGTCCCTCTTCATGTTGGGCCATCAGTAATATTCCTTCAAATCCCTATACATCTTGGTACTTCCCAGGTGAATGGAATACCTTGAACTATGGCTTTCATCCAAAATCTCGTCTTTAAGTTCTTGAACATTCGGAACCCAAATCCTGTAGGAATACCTCATTATCCCCTTATTGTCCCTCTCAGTATAGATCTCTTCTCCAGTCATTGACTCTCTGCCCTCCTTCATCATTCTTTCTTGGCATAATCTAATCTTTTCTAATAACTCTGGCTGCATTGATATCTCAAACAGCTTTTCAGTTCCGGTTCCGGTTACCTTTACTTCTATTTCCATTCTCTCAAAATCCCTTATCAATTCTTCCGAAGTCGTTATCATTCTGAGTCTTTCCTTTCTACTAAGGGCATCAGCCACCACATTGGCTTTCCCTGGATGATAGAGAATCTCACAATCATAGTCCTTGATTAGTTCTAACCATCTCATCTGGCGCATGTTGAGCTCTTTCTGCGTAAATATGTACTTGAGGCTCTTATGGTCGGTGAAAATCTCGCACTTCTCTCCATACAAGTAGTGCCTCCAAATTTTTAAGGCAAATACTATTGCCGCGAGCTCAAGGTCATGAGTAGGATATCTAATCTCGTATTCCTTCAGTTGTCTCGATGCATACGCAATCACTTTACCGTGCTGCATAAGCACACACCCTAATCCTTTGTGCTACGCGTCACTATATATCACAAAATCTCCTTTTCCGTCTGGCAATGCCAACACCGGGGCCGTTACCAACCTTTTCTTTAATTCCTGAAAACTATTCTCGCATTTCTCCGTCCATTCAAACTTCTCTGTCTTACGAGTAAGTCGTGTCAAAGGGGCTGCGATTTTCGCAAAGTCCTGCACAAATCTACGATAGTAGCCGGCCAATCCTATGAAACTCCTTACCTCTGTGGGTGTGGTTGGCCTTTCCCAATTTGAGACCGCCTCTATCTTGGAGGGGTCGACCAATACTCCTTCTTTATTGATCACATGTCCTAAAAACTGTACTTCATTCCGCCAGAATTCACACTTCGAGAATTTGGCAAATAACTGTTCCTCTCTGAGTATTCCTAGAGCTATCCTCAAATGCTCTGCATGTTCTGCCTCAGTCCTGGAGTAGATCAAAATATCATCGATAAAAACTATCACGCACTTGTCCAAGTACTTCTTAAATACTCTATTCATTAAATCCATGAAAGCCACTGGGGCGTTGGTTAATCCAAAGGACATTACCAAGAACTCATAATGCCCATACCTGGTACGGAACGCTGTCTTGGAAATATCTTCGGGTTTAATCTTTAGTTGGTGATATCCAGTTCTCAGGTCAATCTTGGAAAAATAAACAGTATCCTTTAGCTGGTCGAACAGATCGTCTATTCTAGGTAATGGGTACCTATTCTTTATGGTTAGCTTGTTCAACTCTCGATAGTCGATGCACAGCCTCATGCTCCCATCTTTCTTCTTAACAAATAAAACTGGTGCTCCCCACGGAGACACACTGGGTCTTATCATACCCTTATCCAAGAGTTCCTGCAATTGGATAGCTAATTCCTTCATTTCTAACGGGGCTAACCGGTAAGGTGCTTTTAAAACTGGCGCCGTCCCGAGAGCCAATTCAATAGCAAATTCAATCACTCTATCGGGTGGTAATCCCGGAAGGTCTTGTAGGAATACATCTTCAAATTCGTTGACTACTGGAATATCTTGTAAGTTGGGCACCTCCTTCTGTGTGTCCACCACATAGGCTAGGTAGGCCTCATTTCCTTTTCGTAGCATCCTTCTGGCCTGGGCCATAGTCAAAAATTTCTGCGTCTGCCTTTTTCCTCTAAATATAACTTCTTTCTTCCCTGGGATATTTAACTTAACTTTCTTCCCCTTACAGTCTATCTGAGCATCATTGCTAGATAGCCAGTCCATTCCCAAAATTACATCAAACTCCCCTAATTTAAAAGGAATCAGAGCAACACTAAAAGATTGCTCCCCTATGCCTATCTCACAGGCGGGGTGAATCTGGTTAACAGGAATAATCTCATGATTGGCTATTTCTACTTGTAAGGGTTCTATCAAGGGTTCAGCTTTAAGTCTTAACTTACGCGCAAGGTCCTTTGATATAAAAGATTTAGTTGCTCCCGAATCAAATAAAATGTTTGCACTGACTGAATTTAGAGAAAGGGTACCTGCTATCACATCTGAATCTTTCATAGCATCCTGGACTGTCATGTTGAAAGTCCTTGCAGTATGTGGCTTATTGGAGGCAGCCCTGCTGGCTCCTGAAGCTGCTGGTTTGTTCATTGGGCATTCCCTCTTCCAATGACCTGGGCGTCCACACTGATGACAAGTGGTGGTTGGAATGACGGCAGGGGCTGATGAAGGGCATTTGTGAGAATAGTGACCTTCCCGACCGCACTTAAAGCAGGTTACTGGCTTTCCTTTACACTCTCCAGTGTGCATCCTTCCACAAGTGTTGCAAGGCTGGCAATGGGGGTCGAGACTGGTTGGAATAGGACATTCTTGACTTCTGGCCGCTCTGGCTCACACTCACGCTCATTGGCCGCTTAAACCCAGTGTTCTTTCCCGGTAGGGACACTGCTCCTCGATTAAATCTAGTTGGGAAGCTCCTTCCTGTGGAACCTCCACCCATGCTCATACTTTTCCTCTTTATTCCCTTCTTCTCCCTTTCCTTCTGCATTTGTTCACTTCCGACTTCTACAATCGTTGCCTTTTGCACCAGAGTGGCATAATCCGTAAGCTCAAGGATTGCCACCCTATTCTGAATCCACGGTTTCAGTCCCTGCTGAAACCTCCTAGCTTTCTTTTCCTCGGTGCTCATAAACTCTGGCACAAACCTTGATAACTCAGTAAATTTCGCTTCGTACTCTGCTACAGACAAGTTATTCTGCTTTAGCTCCAAGAACTTGAGCTCGATCTGGTTTTCCATAAACCTCGGGAAATACTTTCCCAGAAACAACTGACTGAATCTCTCCCAGGTTATAATAACATATGTCTCCATGTTTTTCTTGGCCTCCCACCAGTAGTTAGCTTCTCCTTTCAGAAGGTAGGTAGAAAATACAGTCTTCTGTGCCTCATCGATACTCAGAATCTCAAAGGATTTCTCCATTTCCTTTAACCATGCCCTTGCCTCAACTGGGTCGGCTGATCCGTGTAACTCAGGGGGCTTAAGGGACTTAAAAGCCCTGAAAGAGTTTGACACAACATTGTTATTTCCTTGAGGGGGTGGGTTGGGTTGACGTTCCAAGTTCTGCCTTAGTAGTTGCATGAACTGGCCCATGGGATCCATGCCTGGGTTTGGTACTGGTTGCTCAACCTCAGTTTCTCCTTCTTCAGCCTCTATCTCAAATCCCTCAACATCATAGGTTTTCTCTTCCTCTTCATACAGGGAGTCATCCTGTTCCACATAATCCTCATCTTCCTCTTCACTGTGTCCTTGGTTCCTATTGTCCTGATTATAGCTTCCCTGGTCCTCAGATCCAGGGTTCGCCCTAGTTCCAATCTTTCTTGGCGGCATGATTCTGATAAAAAAAATATTATTGGGAAATTCAACGTTAGGTCACAATCATATACAACATTGTGCCTTGCACAGCTCTATAATGGGGAGAACGTATCTCGCAATTCTATTACATTATCACAGTTCTAATAAGAAGTGCAGTAATAATAATGAAAAAAACAGTGATCTCGTAACTAAGGAACTGAACCGAAAGGAAACAAATATATACATAATGCGAGAAATACATAGTTTGATCTGGTCAAAAGTACAACAGTGCTACAAGCCATCTGTCCCAAAAGTGATACACAAGAGTCTATCTGTCTAGTCAGAAAAAGGGATGCTATATACAAGTCAACTATCCCGGAAAATTGGCTCTTACTAAGGCCTCGGCTAACTAGACAACTAGACTATCCCATCATCAATCCTGAATCACACACCGGAGTGGGTCAGCTCCCATACCCTTTCCATCGCACGACGGAAGATATAGTCGGCCTGCCGCCTGGAGATCCTACCATGTCTGTCCCCCTGGAGCGATCTGAGCCTCGCTCGGGACGTGAGCTCTATCCCCGTAAGCTCCCTCCTCAAGGATCGGGGTATAGAAGCCCTAGTCTCATAAGCTCGGGTACGCCTGCCCGCCCTCTCCGCATCCAACTTCCTCCTGGCCTCATCCAGTCGGGCCTCGGCAACAGCCACTCGGGTCCTCAGTACATCCTGAACATAGCCGTGGGCTAACGAAGACTGCCTGTGGGCAGGGTCAAGAGGTGGTGAATCCGGAGCCGCTGGTGGTGCCTCCTCAGTCTGCCTAGGCTCGGAAGTATGGGTCTCTGAGCTGTTATCATAAGGGATCCAAGATAGTGGTGGAGGGGTAGGAGCTCTGACCACCGGAAGTATGGGTAAAGGGGTACCAGCATACACTACCATAGGTCCGACACGCTCCTCAGCTACTGGGACCTCATCCGGGTCCTCCTCATCTGGAATAGCAATGACCTCTGTCTCTGACTCCTCTGAGGGGTCCTCCTCATCTGAAATAGCAATGACCTCTGTCTCTGACTCCTCTGAGGGGTCCTCCTCATCCTCCTCCATCTCAGGCTCTCCTGATCCTCAACATCTAGCAGTGCCTCATCATGCTCACGCTCGAACATCTCAGGGTCCTCTATCTCAGGCGCCTACACATTAAACGAGCTAAGTTACTATCATGATACTTATAAGGGTTCCCGTAAGGGTTTTAACTGTCAGCACTACTTTAAGTAGTCCGACCATGAACTTGGAAAGAGTTCTTATTATCTTTGTGAGTTTGTTATTATATCGTCGCATCATCTCTGAGGTTTATAACGCTTGCCTCTGATACCATTTCTGTAACACCCCCAGATCCGGGGTCAGGGATCCGGGTCGTCACGGTCTTTCTTTCCACAATATCACTTCACTTAATTAATAATAAATAACCTTATGTTGTGACCCCACACTAACACACACCACAACCCGTTATAGTCTCAGAGATGAAATTGAAATAAGTACAAGTCCTTGAATCCACAATTAAAAGTTATTACAACCCAAAATGATTACTTGATAAATTTACAGTTAGTTGCCATTATCTACCATAATTTATAATTATACATAATTGATTCTCAAAAGTAGAATGCCTGATCTATCAATAGATCTACCTCTGCAGCTATAGCAGCTACAACATCAATGGGAAGACGCGGGACGCTTCCCACGCGCTTGAACTGGGTCTGCTGGAGTCTGGCCATCTTTCCTAACTGTTGTTGTGTGATGAAGAAATAAAGCAAGAGTGAGCCTTACAAGCTCGCAAGATAATATATAGTGATAACAATAATACAAGTATCTAAATAGATACTTACTAGAATCCTTTATCATGTGTAAGGTAGTTACTTACTGGATATAAGTTTTTTTTAAAAGAAGATGAAGTTACCAATTACTTCACTATACTTATACCATTTTTAGAAATCTACTTGAACTACTACTGTTCAAAGTATAATAAGATTCAAGAGGTCATTCCATAGATGAGACCACAAATAAAACTTGAAAATATTTGATCTTTGAAATATTTTGAAAAGAAATGAAGTTACGAGATACTTCATTCAATGGATACACCAATAAAACTGTTTGACCCTGTCAATGCTTCAGCAACCACCCATTAATAGCCTTTCGATCGAAATGCTACGGGTAGTGTTGCAGAATTATCCAAATGGATGATGAACTCATTACGGGAGTTTGCCGCGCCAGGAAGACCACTTACGATGATCAGTCGTAGTAGTACAACCCCACCATTTTCTACATGTAGAGGAGAACCTGTCGGATTTACTTGTCAACCAAACACTGAACTCCTAAGAAATGGACCGCCTTAGCGGAACTTCCAGGCCATTTGGGCCAATATAATAAGGCTGGGCCGGCGCCACTCGACCACTTACGCCACTCCTAGTTCAGATGAAATCCATGACTCTAAAACGTAAAGCTCGTCCCCACTTTCCCCAAGTAGAAACTTGTTGATACGACTCCACTAAGAAGTCGTATCTAGTTGGAAAGGAAAACTCACCGATATTTCCCAGGCGATGCCTGTTAATGGATTAACTTCTTCCAAGAATTTTACTTCCCGAGTGTTGGGTAAGTAATCAAAAACTCTTTTATCAAGACAACAACCTTGTTGTGAATATAAAATACACCACAGAGCCGGATCCCTCCGGTTTTGAGCGAGTATTTAAATCCCCTTTTTAAAAGGAAGATCTTAAATATAAAAATGAGTTTTGGGATCTGCTCTAACCTTTGAAAATCATTTTAAAGACTTGAAAACACTTTAAAGAGTGTTTGGAATAATGCCGATTTAATAAAGTAAATCAGTCTCAATATAAAGAAATATCTGAATATTATTATTTAAATAATATTCTCATAAAGAATAATTGAGGTAGAAGTTGGAAAACTTATACTTGAAATGAATAGTAAATAATCAAAGATATACTTATACGAAAGTAATATCATTATTTGAATATCAAAAGTAAGTTTGATTATCGAACATTATTCTTTAATAAATAAAGAATATTAATAAATAATAAGCGGAGTCATAATTCCTCAAATGAATATTATAAATAATATTCATTAAATAAAATAAAGGAGTCATACATCCTCAAATGAATATCCAAGTAATATTCAATAAATAATATAAAGGAGTCATAAGTCCTCGAATGAATATTCAAGATAATATTCATTAATAAAATAAAGTTATCGAATAAACCTTATTCGATTAATAGCTTTGAAAACTATAACCATATATAAAAAATATATATATATATATATATATAAAATCTACTCGGGATCCTCGACTCCCGGTTTTAGAAAATGTTTTCACCTTTGGGTCCCTATACTAAGGGTATATGCAAATTACCGCTATTCTCTAGCATAGGTATTATCAACTGAACCAACAGATATATATGACAAGAATACGAAACAGGCATGCATATGTACCATATCACATGCTACAATATATCGCAAGAATTTGCTAATATAACCATCATGCATTTATTTCAAGATAATGCATATACATATATACATCACAACAACAGTATAACGGGTAGAAAACTTGCCTGAGCGACTGGGGGTGGAAAAAGGTTCGGGACGAGTCTGGTAACCTATAAACAAAAAGTAAGTTGGAATTAAACCAAAGTCACTTGTAAATCTACACTTTAACTAACTTAGACTCTAACGCTTGTTTTGCGCTTACTGATTCTCTTAAGTCACTCGAGTACCCTCGGCTCCACCATTTTTAATAATTTAACCATTACGAGTTTTAAGGCGATTCCTTCGCGAGTGTCTTACCAACTGCCTAACACTCTTACCATAATTGTTTCATACACTAATTAACCCTTTCTGGTCTTTAACCTATGTTTCAAAGTAAGGCGAGGGGAAAAGTATCGTTCGTGAAACGCCGTTACTTAAAACGGTCGTTTCTCCTAAACCGTACATCGGAATCAAACGAACTACATATCAAAATGAAGCTCGTAACATGAACTATCTAAACATGGCAATGGTCAACATCTAGCAGGGGGTTCTCGGGTCCTAATGGTATGAACAAAAGCAGTCTAAAGTAAATCAGACATTACGACGGCTATGTTTACGCGATTTCCCAATTTTAAACCATTCCAAAACCATCACAATTCAATCCCAATTCACAACCCAATCAAACCTCCATCTAAACTACATTACAACAGCCCCAAATCAACTCATTATAATCAATCTACTTAATCCAAAAACTTGAATTTAAACTATACTACATTCTTTAACCAAATCATAAGATTTTAACAAATCAATCACCACCATTCCAACCCAAACTCTTAAACAAACAAGTTTCAAGCTACTCTTTATCCTCACAACCATAATCAACCTAATATACAAATTAAAGCTAGAGTTTGGAGATGATATACCTTCCTTGAAGTGGTGGGAGTAGCTAGGAAGCCTTAAGAAGCCTTGAGAAGTCTTAGGGATGCTTGGATCTTAAAGGAAAATAAGAAAAAATCAAGTTAAAAGCTTTGAAATCACTATTCATTGTCTTCTTCATTGATTTCTTGAAGAAGATTGAGAAAGAATTGAAGGCTTAAACTCATAAGATAGCCATAACTATGCATAAGGATGACTAGGGAATTATCTTACCAATTTAGGAAGCCTTGATCTTGAGTTTTGAAAATTCTTCCCTTTAAAGTTGAAAAAAGCCGAGAGCAAGCCTTGGTGATGAAGAATAAAATTTTGTTTTGATGAGAAATGATTTGTTTGGCTTGGTGGATGAAATTAGATTTGTTTTATTTTAGGTTAATTACCAATTTAACCTTGGTTTTGTGTGGTTAACAATCCACCACATTTCCTTCCTTCTTATGTCATGCTTGCATCACTTTGTGATGTCATCATCCCTCCTTTGTCCTCTTTTTATTGGTTGGATGACATCATCCCCACTAATCTCTTTAATTAGCTTCTAATTGTTTGCCTAATGACCGCTGATCTGTTATACGGTTCGCTTAACTTTCATTTTCGTTTATCGTTTGAGGGATCATACCCGGGATCTTATTACTTAGGTTCCCTTAACCTTTCTCAATATATTATATTCCTTTTTTTTATCCTCTCTTATAATCCTTTAATTTACATCTTTTTTATCCTGTTACCTTATACTCAATTCGTTCCGTATCTAGTGGATTTCCGGGAAAAATCAAAGTGTTCGGAATTGGATTCTGACGATCTTTACATACACTTATATACCATATAAAGTACTAATAAAATCTCAGAATATCCATAACAAAACCCCTACATACTGTGGCATGAAAAGTTTTCTCATTCAGCTAAAACACTATTCATAAGGGTTACCAAAAGTTCAAAATTTTGGGGGTTATTACAAATTTCTCCTAAAATAAGATATTCTCTGAGCAACAACTCAAACTATAAAATGTCTCGTATAGTCTGAATAAGAGTAAGAAACAATAATGGTATCAACAAAATTAAACAAATATAAAAACTCAAGTTGTATGTAGTACTTGAACTGCATCTTATATCCTGAAATTCTTTGTTAAGCGGCATGAAGGAATTGTATTTTATCAGGTACGGCTTCACTTAACATGTCATGTAATCAGCAAAACTTTTATAAGTATATTACTTGATTCATCTGAGAAAGACAACATAACCCAACCCCACCTTAAATATTGGGTCTAAAGTTAATTCATGAACACATCATGTAAACAAACTTAAAGTACAAAAATAAGTAGATAATCAAAGTAAATCTATTTAAATCACAGAGCCTAACCATGAGTGCATAAAATTGTACGTTTTAAGAAAGCCATGTAACTCAAGAGTTTTAAGAAGATTATAATATGAGTTTAGTCCCACAAAAGTACAAAGCACGTAATAAAGTAAACTTAACACGACATAACAATATAGAATAAAAAATGCAGAGCATTTAAAATTAAACATCCACTGTGACATTAAGTTCCACATTCCAAACAACCTCAATTTCACTCAGCTACAAAATATCAAAATATTGGGACCGCTCGTCCTTTTTTATGACTTGCCTATTGTAAGTAACATCAAAATATTGAGGAGAAATATATTATATTTTCACCAGTCAAAAAACACCTTGGTCAGTAGAGCAACATTTTATTTTAATGCCATCATTTTTAATTAAAGTCACGAGATTATCAATAAAAAAAACTCATAAGATAAGAGTAGACAGATTAAATAGTAGACTACAGTTCTTAGATACACCATGTTATATCTCTGTCTAAAGTTTTCCATTGTATTAAAATTCTCATTTGGATGGCCCTGCAAAACCAGAACAAGTATCATCAATTTTGTTAGCACGAACAAAGTTTTTTCAATGAAACTGAGAATATCCAGGTGACACACTTTAAATAAAACAATTCCATAAAGTTCCGCATAATAAATCCAAAAAAAGACCTTAAGAAATATTTATAAGTTCCCTGTTGTGAAGGTGTAACAAAAGATGAATAAATAATTCCTCAACTTCATGGTTGGTATCTTCATACCTAAAATATCAATGATAATATTAACTATGTTCAGAGAAATATCTTTTTTGAGTCAATAGTGGCTCAAAAAATTATGCATATATCCAATTCCCAACGATTAACCAACTCTTACCTCCATCAAATGTAAAATGGAAACTTCATCCGATCATTTGGATGTTTGTTAGCAGTAGATGAAAAGTCATTCAAAATTATGGTAAATAATGAAAATGCTCTTGGAATGCTCACGATGTGAGGAAATAACATCAACATATCAAACACAAATATCAAATGCAGGAATTTTTTAGAGTACTATATAATAATCATACCAAAAGTCTCTTAGAATTTTCATCAAATAGTTACATATACGTTAAGCACATACATTATTATTTACATTATTTTTAAATTATCTATTCAATTTAAAACTATAGACACAACTCAGTAAAAAAAAGTCATCTGATTATCACAAAAATTCAATCAAACATTCTACTACATCAAACCACAATCATCAAATAATACATAAAAATTAGAAAAAAACGAAGACTTGGTTGTGAAATACTAAACACCCTGCTCGCTCCAGTTTTAAGCATCATCCTTTGTATAGCTCAATACACTCTCACGAACAACCTACAAAATGAGATATAAAAGTGAGAGTATTGTTTAAGAAATAAATAATACAAATCAAAAGTGATATGATTTATAAGTCGAAGAAAAGAGGAAAGATTTTCCAAAGTAATAATTTGAAAAGATGAGAGAGTGGAGTAGAAGAGAGAATTTGAAATTTGAATTATCGAATAATATGAATTTGGGACAATTTGGATATTTGACTTTTATAGATCTGAAAATTTAAACTTTGAATCCGTAAAAACAAAAAGAATGAGAAAGATGGCTAGATAAGGTATTCTCAAAAGTAGTAATAGGCTTTACACTTTTGAATTCCAAATAATAGTACAATAACAGTAAAGCATAGGGGAGCATGTGCTGACATGTTAGAAAAACAAAAACAATAGATAGATTTTGAGATATTTGGATAGCATTTGGTATAATCAAATCACAACTCTTAGGGTAAGGGGTGTAAAAAGGACTTACAGGTTGTGGATTCAGGATTTATCATATAGATAGATATCTCGAAATAGTGTTAGGAGTCGTGTGCAATTTCGACAATATGTAAAACATATAGCGTAAATTTATTTTAGTCATAATATATTCATCAATGGCTAACCATTTTAGGGGATATCCGTCAATATGGTAGCTTGTCAATGGGTAGATTATTTGTAACATTTTCTCTGAGATATGTAACTATCAACAAAATTGATAAAAACTTCTAATAAAATACTTTTCATCGAAAGATTAACGATAATATCATTAGTGTTAGGAATCATGTGCAATTTTGTTGATATGCAAATACATAGCATAAATTTATTCAAGTCATAATGTAGCTATCATGGCTAGCCATTCTAAGGTATAGTCGTTAATATGATAGTCTGTCAACGGGTAGATTAAATGTAATATTTTCTATTAGATTTCATGTTAGCCATCGATAGTATTATTCATTAGAAGCCATGTTGACTCAATAGATAAATTGAATATGATGATTAATTGTAAATATAAGGCTATGTAATTATATCTAAGTGAAGTGAGTCTTGAAGGGTTTCGAGGTATACAAAGCAACGTAAACAATAATTAAAAATTGAAAAACCAAAATTAATTTGAAACCATGCGTATGATATATACGAAAAACATTATTTAATTCGCAGATTAGATGTGTA